>NW_024466540.1:0-5028 GCF_017591425.1 Ochotona curzoniae | reverse complement strand
GTGTCAACCTTACACCTAGCTGTACCTCGTGGGGTCCAGGCACTACAGGGAGCCTGCTTTAAATGTGAGCAGCAGAGATACTGGTCCCCACAATGTCAAGTCCTGAGCCCTCACAAGCTTACTAAGTCATGTCCATGTTGCAGGCAAATGATACACTTGAAATTGGGTTCCCCAATGTGGGGATCTCTCTATCTGCCTTTATAGAGTATTGCATCCTCCCCAGAAGCAATCCTACCTACACTGCCAACACCTGAGCTCTTGGGACTGTTTGATGATTAGCAGGGTCCTGTGACAGATACCCCATCACCCTGGCTGACCCTGGGTTCTCCACTGAGATAATGAGAAAGTCCTTCAATTTTCTGGTGGACAAGGGGACTACTTATTCTATGTTGTCTGACCATGATCGTTACAGCTATTCTTCCTGGATCTCTTTCCATAATGGAGGACTGATTGTACTTGGCTGGTGTTTTCTTCCTTGAATGGGTGGCAAAGCTAACATAAGTATTTGTTGGCCACTAGCATTTCTTCTGTTCAATACTGTTTATTCAGTCTTTGACAATTTCATATTTAAATTATTTATTAAGTTTCTTATAATCTCCTGATATAGTTGGATAAGTGATTTACAAACATTCCCTCCAATGTTTTCAAGTGATTTTTCACTCTATTCTTTTTTTTTTCAATTATGATTGAACATTTTTAGAGTTTAACAATATTCTTACTTATCAAATTTCATATTTTTGCCTGTACTAAACTAGTTTTGTATATACAAAAAAAATGTTGACTAAACCAGTGTCATGGAATGTTTTCTCCATCATTTTTTCCTAAAAATAACATATTTTCAAATCTTACACTTAGGTTTCTTGATTCCTCTAGAGTTGATTTTGGCTTTGATTGGATGTAGTGATCTCATTCTATTCTTGTCTCTGTGTGTATCCAGGTTTGCCAGCACCATTTATTAAAAGCAATATTTTGTTTTCTGCTGTATGTTCATAGAACTTTTGTTAAAAACAAGTTGGCTTCTTCCCAGCTCCCCTCCCACTCCTCCATGTGGTAGGACCCCATCCACCATTTTGCCTTTCTCCTCCACCTGATGGAACCCTGTCCACCATCTTGCCTTCCTTCATGTGGCAGGACCCTGTCTGCCATCTTGCCTTTCTCCATTCTCACCCTCAACCTAACCTGCTCTCCCTCTTTGGTTCTTCTGACTTAACCCCAATAATGCCTGATTCCCTGCTGCTGCTGCAGCAACTGCTTTTAACTCTTTTTTTTCCTTTTGTCATCCCCAGCCCCACCCCTTATCTAAGATGGGTGGGATAAAAGATAAGCTAATTAACATCTATCAAAAGAACAAAACTGTAATTTGCTAAGTTGTTCCGAAACTTAATTTAAAATTTGTATATCAAAATAATCCAGTATAGAGTTGCTCTAATCCACTGCTAAGTTATTCCAAGCCATGAGGTAAACTCACGTGCTCTTACCAATTGTTTTATAGAGTATTTCCAGGTTAAAGCATGGCGTAGAAGGAATGGGAAGTCATGAAAGTTTTGAGAGGAATACATCTTGTATGGTTTATGTGCAATGTAATTTATCATTGTCCTTTAAAATTGCCTATAGCATTTTTCTAAATATTTATCACTGATATTATTGCTTTTTCTAATGTACAATTTAAGCTAATTGTAAAGCTGTACTTGTTTCAAATTTGTAGCGGACATCAGACCTTTGGCAAATGCTTTCTAGAACTTCTATTTGAGAGTTTTTACTTGATGGTAATTAATCTGATACTTCCAACTACTTTCTTCATCTCTCTCTCTCTCTCTCTCTCTCTCTCTCTCTCTCTCTCTCTCTCTCACTGAGGGACTCAGGCTGACAGTTTGATTTCCAGACCCTTTATAGGGATGGCTAACTTGTCAGACCAAGCAGCCTAATTATCTTCTCGTAGGCATCACCCTAAAACTATCAGGACTATGCCTGTAACTACAAATTCCTAGATCAGCCCATTAAGGCATTCAGGGATAGAATTGAGCATCCCTTTGGCTGACATCCCGTGGTTGCCTCTGTGGCCCACTTTAACCAGGGCCCAGAGGAAGAGTAGTGAGCTAGGCATCAGGAGGCTCATTAATGCGGCTTTATACAGTAACCTGTTCTCTAGGAGACCCAGTAAGGCTAGTCTACCCTCAAGTAGCACCTGCTTGTGATATGGGAAGCCAGAATATTGGGCAGCCAGCTGCAGTGATAGAAGTGGCTTTCAAAGAGTCTTGTTAGCTCTGCCAAGAGCCAGGCCACTAGAAATGGGACTGCCCTGGGGGTCAAAGTATTCCTGGGTCAGAACCATGGTGGGCCACAAGCTAGAAAGCCCTTCACTCTGCCCAGCTCCCAAAGCATCCGTCACTATGGAGGGATGGCCTGGGGTCAGCAACATCACAGGTAAAGCTGTATATTCTGTCCAGAGACAACATCTGTTCTATACTAGCCTCTCTTTCAGGCCGGCTCACCTCTCTGTCCAGCCAGGTAATGGGAGTCAATGGGATGTCTCCACAGTTTCACACTTCCTTTATGATGTCTCTTCCAGTACTCTATGTGAAGAGAGGGGTGGCCCTGACCTTACCTGAAACTCCAGAGTTCATGTGTGTAAGACCTTAGAAACGGTTTTTACTAGCTAGCACTGTAACCTTGAAGGCCACTGTCTACTGGAGCCCTGGCCTTACCATAGGCCTTGACTTAGCTCCTGCTAGCAGCCAGGGTCCCCATGAGCAGAGGGAGGGAAAGAATACAAGATTAGAAGCAGGCCAGACTATACATCCTGTCTTGTTTCTCAAGGTCTCACTAGATAATTTTAATCAGCTGTCATGCATGTTCCTGCCTAAGCTTCCCCACTAATTCCATACAACATAAAGCCGCGATATCGGGGCTGAATAAAAGTGTTCCCAGTTCTCTGCCTAAGTCAAATGGACTCTCTATCCAAGAATGGCCAGAATGTGGAATCTGCACAGAAGGTCAACACCTGCCAAGATGATCCGTGTGTCACCATAGAGGCACCCCAAAGAAGCTCCTCAAGACCAACCCTCAGAGACTACATATTCCAGTGAGCTTCAGGAGGAAATCAATCCATCATTTTGATAAGTAACCCCTCCCTCCATTCCTGTGTCATCCACTCAAATGTATAAATTGCTTCTAACCAAACCATTAACCAGTTCTTTTGCAGGGCAAGGAGCCTGCCATTCCTCCCCAATATGCAACAAAAAGGAAAAATGAGCCCTTAAGCTCAGGTTGCCTACTCACCAGCTGCAAGGACATTAACCAGATGAGAATTGAAAGATCAATTTGACCCATGTGCTCACCCACAAAAGCTTCTCTGAGACCACGTTGACTGCTATCTTCTAGACCTGGCTGCTACCACACCATCAGACCCCAATGCCTCTCTTCTCTAGCCTGGTGACCTGGTCCTCCTCAAGACCCTCCACCCACGCTCACTCCAACCTCAGTGGACCAGACCTCACTTCGTGACCCTGACCATGCCTGTGGCTGCCAAACTCCTTGATCACACTTCCTGGTATCATATTTCTCACCTCAAACATTTTAGTGCTTGTACCAAGGATAAATTGTCTGCCACTTCTTTGACCCACCAACTCTCCTGACTACCTCACTCCTCTCTTACTCTTCTGGACAACAGCTAACCCCTTCCTCTTCATTTCAGCTGGATTTGCCTCATTAGTGTATTGCAACCCATGCCACTATCAAGGGCACACGTCTAGCCCACCTCTTAACAAATGTTATTATTCCAAACAGCTGTGTCGCACTGGGAAACCTCATATATTGCAAGGTGTCTGGGATCTCCATTCTGCTGGCCAGCCCCTGCCCCATGTCTAAACATGGCTCAATGTAATTGTCTTGCTTCCAGCACCAATTCTTTCAATTCATTTGCTTCTATTTCAGTCAACTGTGATTTATTTTCTAGCAGGTGCACCAACTAACACTGCTTTCTTGCTTAGAAGCTAAACAGGAAATTTCAAATTCCCAGGATCTTGAAAAAACCAAACTGGCAGTCTTCATTCCAACTTTGGTAGGAATGTCTATTGCTACCTCCCTGTTGGCGGTAGTCCTCAGTGCAGGAGCCCTACGTCACTCTATCATCGAGGTCAACAAGCTCCAAGTGGACCTCAATCAGGCTATAGAAGACTCAGCCTGGTCCCTGGCATCCTTACAGTGACAAATCACCTCGCTGGCTGAAGTGGCACTTCAGAATCAACGAGCCCTGGATCTGACTGCAAGCAAAGGGGGAACCTGTGTCTTCCTACAGGAACAGTATTGTTATTCTGGTAACTGGGATTAAAAAAAAAAAAATCTCCAGTCAATAAGGGATCAACTCAATAGTTGGCAAAATGTGGGCAAGGATTCAGGTTTTAACATCTGGGAATCCCCCCTACTAACTTGGCTCATGCCTATACTAACCCTATAACAGTTATAGGCCTTTTATTAACAATTGCCCCTTGTTTTCTAAGGTTTGCCAAAGAAAAATCGAAGAAGCCTCACGGGTCACTCTCAACCAACCGCTGCTCCACACCTACGTTCCGGTGCCCACTGAGCCCTCTCTGGACCACAATTAGGGACTACGACCCCCTTCAGCAGGAAGTAGTCAGAACGACTTCGTCGCCCCCTTTCCTATTACCAAGAGTCCGGAATGATGGCTGCCCAGGGCACTGGAGACTAGGGTCTGGTCTGCCCCGCCCCCACATCTCCTAGGCTCCAGCCTGTAACAGGAGGAGGGGCCACAGGAGCCAGTTACGTCACCTACCTGGCGGGATTCCAGGTGACCAATGGGACACCTGAATGGACATTCCTTGCATAGTTGGGGCACAGACAGCCCCTTTCCTTCCCACGTGTCTAGAGGGGTATAAAACTCCTCCACACGTATCTCAGACGCCCTTTTCGCTTCCCTCTTCCTTCCCCTCTGCGCGAAGGGGGCCCAGGAGCGGATTTTCCAATAAAGCTTCCATCTCAACTCTGAAAAAAAAAAAAAAAAAAAAAAAA
>NW_024466539.1:0-992 GCF_017591425.1 Ochotona curzoniae | reverse complement strand
AAGAGGACAAAATCATGCTTTTCGACTCAGCTGAATCCCACATGAGCCATTCTGAACACTAGCAGCCAGGCTTTTCATTCAGTCCCTGCTTGAGGCCTGGGAAAGTAGTCAAGGACAGCCCAAAACCTTGGGACCCTGCCACACACATGGGAAACTCACAGGAAGCTCATGTCTAGTGGTTTTGCATTGTAATGTTTAGCGCCATTGATAGGTTGCACCTGTTCATCAGGTTAATTGACAGCAGACAACCCTATTCAAGTTAATTTTAGGTATCAAATGTGCACCATGCCCTGGAAGGTACTCCCTAGGTTCTGCAGACCTCGACTCTCCTGCCTCATTTTGTGCTATGTAAGTTAACTATATTTGGGCTCTGGTAACTCCTTTCCTGCTTAAAACTGTGCTTGTACCATGTGGCTCTCAATCTGATTGGAGGATGAGAGCTTAAAAACCCCTGACTTTTCCTGTTTACTGCAGTAGGTCCTGGAGTGTAGCAGGAGCAGCTGTCACCAAGCTAGGGAACTACAGACTCCCCCTAACGTCCTACATAGACCTGAGTGCAAAGTGATCTCTCTGGCTGCCTGAAGCAGGATTGGCAGAGCTCTGGCTGTTGAAACCATTTGGGGAGTGAATTGATGGATGGAAGATGTTCCTCTCTGTTTCTCCTTTCTGTCTATCTAACCTAAAAAAAATAATTAAAAGTTAAAAAAAAAAAAAAGAGAGTGTGCCAATTCGGATTCAAGCATCTGTAATTGCATCAGGCATGGTGCTTGATTCAAACCAGACAGTTAGGGTTGCATTGATCACAAGCAGAAACATTACCACTATGATCATTACAACTATTTTAGAAGACAAAAATAATAGAAAATTAATCATGGTGATGACCATAATGGAAACACAATGAGTTGAATTTATAAATTTTCTGTAAGTTCCTGGATGATTTTTGACATTTTTAAATGATGCAATGAATTATTTCAAAAATGTCTTTTGTATTT
>NW_024466538.1:0-36407 GCF_017591425.1 Ochotona curzoniae | reverse complement strand
CCATACTCAGCGCACTGTTCCCAGCCACTGTGTACATTCAGTGAGCTGCCTTCGGTATGCCTGAGCTCTACAGGCTGCTCCCTTCCTGGTGAGTAAGATTTGATTTAAAAAAAAAATGCATTTTAATCCAACCTAAAAAATTGAGAACTATGTATCTTGTGTGATGTTTTCTTTTGAACATATTAGTGCAGTAACTATTTTGCATTTTTGGAGCCATAATTGCCTTGCGTTGCCCTGGTTCTTCTTGGCTTTTCCTTTCCTCTGCTGGTTGGTACCAAGCCAACACAGTTTATTAGTTCCTCTGATATTGCTCTTCTCCTTCCTCCATGTTGCCTTCAAAATTGGTCCCTTCTGTTCTTCTCTCTTCTCTACTTATTCTTCCACCCACCCACTCCCTCAGTTTCGTCGCTCTTCTGGTGTTTCAGCACCTTTTGGTTTTCTGTTTTATGTTACTCAGAGCAGTTCTCCAAGTTTGAGAGATGTGATAAGTAAGTGGAGCAAAGTGTGATTTAGGGGATGCAGAGGGTGGAGGAAAATAACGATTCTTGATCTGAGTGAATTATTTTCCTTTAAGGCAGCTGGCTTTTGCTGTAGGCAGTAGCAATATCCAAGTGGCTGCAATGGCCAGAGCTGAGCTGATCTTAACCCAGGATCAAGAAACTTCTTGCAAGTTTCCCATGTTTGTGAGAATTTCAAAGTTTTGGACTACCCACCATTGTGTTACCAGGCTACAAGCAGGGAGCTGAATGGGAAGCAGGGCCAACAGGACAGGAGTCGCTGATCAAATTGGATCCCAGCTCATGTAATACAAGCACTTTTAGCCACTTAGCTACCATGTCAGGGCCAAATCACAGATTTCTATAATGACAAAAAACAAGGATGAATATGGGCTGCACTCATGTGAGGTGTTGAAACTGCAGGTAAGCTATAGCCCCAGGAACAAGATCAGAGCCACACAAAATCAGGCCTAGGAACAGGCATATATGGCTCCAAGCATGAGGAGACAGACAAGGCTTGTATTAGTTTCTAAAACACAGGATGAAATACAGAACCTTTCCCAATTAGTGGCACAGTAGCTTGGGATCCATTCATAGTCTCAAGTGAGTATTTGTGTATATTGAAAACCAGCCACTTTGGCAACCCATTAACAAAATTAACAACAATTAGGGGTCTGGCAGGAGGGCTCAGTGGCTAAATCCTAAGTTTGCATGTGTTGGGATCCTCCATGAATTTCAGTACATGTGCTACCTGCTCCACTTCCCATGTAGCTCTCTGCTTGTTGCCTAGGAAATTAGTAGATGATGGGACAAAGCCTTGGGACCACACACACACACACACACACAGAATGCCTGGATAAGGCTCTTGGCATCCGATCAACTCAGTTCCCGCTATGGGGTCCAATTGTGAAGGGAACCAGCAGATGGAAGATTTGTCTCTCTGTCTCTTCTTCTCTCTGTACATCTGCCTTTCCAATAAAAAAATAATTATCAAAATATCAATGAGGAAAAGTCATTAACAAAAAAAGCCAAGTAAATAATAAATTTTAGGAATTTAAATATCATCCTTCATAAAACTTTTAATCATTGATGAGATAATGAGAAGATTTTCTGAAATATTTAGGAATAAGATGTTTTAAAACAGGGCCAGAGGCAGTAGCCTTCTGGCATAAGTCCTTGCTGGGCACACGTAGGCATCCTCATAGGCACCAGTTCTAATCTCAGTAGCCCTACTTAACATCTTGCTCCCTGCTTGTGGCTGGGGAAAGCTGTTGAGGATGGTCCAAAACCCTGGGATCCTTGCACCCAAGTGGGAGACCTGGAAGAGGCTTTGGGCTCTTACTTCAGACTGACACAGCTCTGGCTATTGTGACTGCTTGGGGAATGAATCAGTGGACAGAACATCTTCCTCTCTGTCTTTCCTCCTCTCTGTATATATGGCTTTAGAATAAAAGTTATTCAAATATTCAATAAATGTATGATTTAAAACAGAAACCACAAGCCACAATTTGTGGATACCAAAGGCCAAAAAGTATGAAAACCAAGTTAGAGAGATAGATATTGCATAGCATAGAAAATAATAATATGGTATATATAATATAGAACGCTGCAAGTTTTCCCCCTAGATTTAATGTCGACCAGCCTTAAACATTGTTGTGAATGTGTAATCATGAAATTAATCACAGAAAGCAAACTGTAGCAGAATGGTCAAGTTTTAAGCAGTAAAACTGTCAATGTACACTAACGGACATTTTGTGGAAAACCAAACTTAAACTGATGAGATAATCAAGCAAGACCTGTGGAGAGGAGATCAATATATACAATCAAATTATTATATGCTAGTAAGAAACAGATATGGAACAATATGAAAAGCAAAATACAGACCATGTAATGAACAAAGCTAAGAGAAATGCAATTGAAGATTATTTTATAGCATATTTTCAAAATATTCTTTCATTCTGCAGTTTAAAGTTGAACTAAGGAAAAAAATGCCAATATAAGAAGAAAAGTCCCAGAATCTATTCAGTGTTTAATGACTTGTAACTGGAGCCTCTTGTCACACATTTTTGGGTTTCCAGACTTGAACATGAAGCAGAGAGGGAAGGAGAGGCCAGGAGGTGGACTTATTGAGAGGCAACAGCAGCCCCTGCTCTTGGAAGGCTCAAGCTGCAACAGAGGAGGCCACTCCCAGCCTGAGGTGAAGCCACGCCCATCACTCCCCATCCCTAACTCCAGAATTCCTAGGGAAGGCCTGACACCATTGTGCTTTCCATTGGCTCTGCAACCTCTGATGTCATGCGCAGTCAATGTCTGTGGGAGTGGTTCAATCACACACACTCAGAAAAGGCTGAGGAACCACACAGGAGATTCTTCTAAGGGGCCGCCATAGCCAGGTTGTTGTTTCTGTTCCCAAGAAGGCCCAGGTGGCTCAGCTGGTGCTGCCCTGTGAGCTCCCTCCTCACAGGAGCCTCTGCAGGACACCCGACTCCTCAGGCTGGAAGCAGTGAGTGTGTGCAAGCATCTCCTCAGGCCACGGGGCAAGGTACAGTACTGGGGCCTTGGGGTCCTCACTCTGCAGCACTGACCTTAAACAAAAAGCCTCTCATAGGATCTGGTGCCATTTTAACTACAGCCAGGAGCCCCGGGTAACACTCAGAGATAAAAGGATTGTAAAAGGAGCTTTCTCTTGCCCTTATCTAGTTCCAAACATTGCTGCCAGCCGTCTCTTTCACTGACCTTCAGGGTTGCTTGTGAGCCCCAAAATTAGTTCAGATAGAGACTATAAAAGGTCAGCTACTTGATAACCACTCAGCTTGTACCTTACTGTTCAGGATTTGGCTTTTCAGATAACAGAGAGACACTGATCTAGAAAGTCTGGAGCAGCCAGGGAAAAATGTAAACTAGTCTATAATGGCTAAGCTTGTACTTACTGGTCAGGCTCCCTATTTGCTTCTCCTGGACTTTACTCGGGAGGATGTAGAGTTAAATTCTTCCTCACTCACTAGGTTGTTGGCGATTTCCCTGCTCACCTGCATCCAACTTCAATTGTTAAAATGCAAAGTCATGTGAAACCGTGCTTAATCAATATATACTGCAAAGTTTCAATTGTGGTTTAACATTCTACCCCAGTGTATTACTTTTAATTCCAAACAACTTGTAACTACATAGAAACGTTGATGTTAAGTTTGTTCTCAGGTGTTATATATGATGGATGTTAATGTTGATTCATTCACTGTTCCTGTGCCACTGTGATTTAGGTTAAACACAAAAACATGTAAGCTTGGGAGAAAAAGAAAATAGTTTGTAGCAGCTGGTTGTGTATATACTAAAACTGAGATGTCAAGGAAGTAGTTACAGGATGTGGTTAAGAGCTTATATTTTCTAACATATTGGTCACTTAATACCATGTTAATTAACTTCATGATGCTGTTAATTTCAATGTTTCTTTCTGTTGTTGGAGTTGGGTGGTAACATCTTATTGAAGGGGGTCATATTCTGCCAGCTCTACTTTCAGACCAAGGATGGTCTCCCAATGAAACTGTTGAATTTATCTAGATGATAAGAAGCCGGATTATCTGCATGGTCCATTCCCCCAGTGAAGGAACCATGACTGGTTATGAACTGCACTACTGTAACAGTATGGAGGAATTCAATATCACGGGAAGGTTTTGGGAAGGGCTGGGGGAATCCTAGAGCCTTTGAAACTGTGTAATGAAATAATATAAACATAAATTTTTAAAATTGAAAAATGACTCACATTTTAACAGATTTTGCAGTGAGGAGTGGAGATTGCCCAGGGATCATTCGAACTTCAAGTTTTGTTTTAAGTTGGCCTGATTTTCTTGTGATGAGACACAGCATCTCAAGCCCCATTCAGAGTCTGCAGGAATGCTTCTCCTAAGGGTCTGGTGTAGTTTTCTTCTTGCGGATAGCAGACCAGCTCAGACTCCAGTAGTTAGAGCAATGTACAATCTAAATTTCATACCTATTAGGAAAAAAGACTTTGTCATTTCTGGCCTTGGTCTCTTTGCTCTTCCAACAGCAAAGGTGACTAAATTCTAGTACAGTCTGACATTGATGTTTGTGATTGCTTAATTTGTATTTTTCAGTAATGTGGTATCACAGAAAATCAAGTGGCTACTTGCATATGGATGAAGACCGGGCTGCGTCGCTTACAATTCTGCTCCTCATTAGGAAATCTGTTAAAGTAGCCTTACATGTCCCAAATTCTTGGGCTCTTGTCCCTCTATGGGACATCCAGAACCTCTAATTGTCTTGGTTTGGTTTAACCCAGAAAGTGCTGCCATTTATGGAGTGAACCAAAAGATGGATCTCTTTCTCACTGCCTTCAATAAAATAAGCGTTAATAATGTCTATTTGTTTATTTTCTTTTTGATTATTACTTGTTGTCTGTTTTATTTATTTTCAACTGAGAGTTTAAACATAAAAGACAGAGATCTTCTTCCCATTAGCTCGTTCTTAGATGGCTAAAATGATCATTGCTGGGTAAGCTGAGTCCTGGACACTACAGCTTCCTCCAGGTGTTCCATGTGGGTGATCAGGGCCCAGGCACTTGCATGATCTTCAACTGCTCTTTGCAAGAGATTAACAGAGAGCTGGGTTGGAAGTGGAACAGCTGATTCCATGTGGCATGTTGGTGTTGCAATTGGCATCTTTGCGTAATAGATATCATGATGCTGGTTTTTGCTTTAGCTTTGATACTGGTGACAGTGTTTTTTTCTTGCTTTTTCTTTTTCATATACTAATTTGTAGCAAGTGTTTCACTATGGGACAATATCCTTAGGTTAGAAATTGTGGATAAATTTTGATGGTGTATGAGGTGTTGGTAGGGTAGAAGGATTGAGGTCGACCTGGTTGGTTTGACTTTATTTTCTTTTCTAGTGTTCACTGAGACCTCTGATCACATTGCTAAGTAGTAGTTCCCACTGGGTGGGCACTGACAGTGCAGCATTCACTTATCCTGATTACAGTCGGCTAGTCAGTATGTAACTTCCCTTGCTGTTTTGTTAGGTTTTCCTTCACATAATGTGCTGCTCTATTTAGAATCACTGCAAAGAAGCATGCAGTCCTAAAAATTGTGTGTGAAAACCTGCACCAAACATCTATGCCAATCCTTGTTTTCATATTAGTTTTCTCTTATTTTTTTAAATCAGTTTTATTAATTTATTTTATTTATACAAGTCATAGAGACAGAGTTATCAACCATCAGGTGGTTAACTCCTTAAAGTCCTACAAGATTGTTACAAGGTCTGGCAAAAACAGGAGCCAGGAACTAAATCTGTGTCCATGATAGCAGGTGCAGTGACTCCCATACTTGAGAAATCCCCTGCCTGCTTTCAGGGAGTGCATTGGCATCAAAATGGAATTTGTTGTGGAGCCATAGCAAACACAGTGGTAGTCCAGTGTAGGGTGAGGATCTCCTAGGCAGTTTCTCAGCCACTCCCCTAGATGTCCACACCTCCTCATTTTAACCGAATATCTTATAGGATTGCATTTTCTGTCCTTGATTAAGATATGTGTCTCCTGAATGTTTGTTTGGGTAGATTCTCTAGTGTCTGCAATGAACATTTGCAAATTATCCAGAACAAATTTTGATGATTTTTAAAAATTTTTGTTGGAACGTCAGATTTATGGAGAGAAGGAAATTTCACTTCCTTTCACTGATTCACTCCCCAAGTGCACTTACTGGCCAGGGCTGATAACTCACTGAAACCAGAACCCAGAGGCCTCTTCTAGGTCTCCAACATGGGCACAGGACCCCAAGACTTTGGGCCATCCTCTGCTGCTTTCTCAGGCCACAAGCAAGTAGGTGACTTGGGAATTGAAGCAGCCAGGACATGACCTGGTAGCTATATTGTGATCACAGTGTGTTCAAGGTGAGGACCTCAGCCAATAGGCTACCATTCCTGGCCCAAAACCCAATTTTAATAACACTGTACTATTTCAAATAAGTTCAGGTATGTTACAGTCAGAATTTCTTTTTTTTACCCACCCTGTATATAATTGTTGTCATTGTTTTATTTATTATAAATTGTATCAATTCTGTTCATTGTTGGTAGTATCATTTTGAAAAACAACAGAAATCAGGTTGGAGCACAGCTCATGCCAGGTAGGTCCTTGCACATACTGATCCGTGTGAGGCAGAGGCACTAAGCCACAGCATCCAAGGGGCCAGGACAAGTGAGGGGCTCTGCCAAGCGGAGACAGGCCAACCACCGGCCTACACCTGCTCTATGGCAGGGCAGAGGCCCGGTTGGGGAAATAACAGGACACCCTAGCTGGGTTGAGTTTCCCACCAAGGAGTGCATGGGCTGGAACTGAGGCTACATTCTGATCAGGATACAATCATAATCTCACTTGGCACAATTGTGGACTGGGATGGGAAGCACCAAGCCAGGCCAAATTCCAACACCATCTGGTGCTCTGGAGGACCGGGGAGGGTTGTGTGACAGACTAGGTTAGGTCTCAGCCCTTACTGAACCATGTGTGAGCTGGGTAGGGGTATGGAAGAGCCATGGCTGGGTTGAAATATCCAACAACAAGAACCAGCTTGGGTCGGAGGCCAGGCAGGAAAAGCCACTGTTCCTCCTAGGATAGCAGGCGAACTGAGTAGTGCTGGCTCATGGACCCACTGGTATGCGCGAAAACTGGCAGTGGGAGAGGTTCTGGTGGAGAAGCCTGGGCAACTTCTCTGGCAGGACACAGTCCCATGCAGGTAAGCGCGAGAAGCACAATAGGGAACAACCCAGAACAGGCAATGAAAATTATCCCACTGGCATACACATGGCATGGGTTGGGGGCAGACCAGCCTGAATCTGTTCACATTACCTTCTGGTGAATCCGAGCACCAGAACAGAGTGTGGGTCGAGTCGGGTTCGGTTGCAACACATACCAGTACACAACAAGTAATGCCAAGGTGAGATGAGCCGTACCAGATGTGGCTGCAGCACACAAACAGCACATGTGACAATCAGGGAGGAGGCAAAGCCAACAGGGGAACGTGGGCACCCCTGCTGGACAACTACTTCCATTGGAAAGTGTGAATACGGATGGGGGCAGTTCAGACTAGGCAGGGCTATAGCACCTGTGGGCCTCACGGTGAGCTGACTGTTCTGACTGGTGTAAGTTAAAATTAGAGTGGGTTGAGGGGTGTTTGGGCTTAGCCACAGCGTTAGCTGGCAGAGGCTGGTACTAGGAGCTAATTCTGTCAAGTCAAATGCCAAAACCACCTGGAGATTGCATACTCTGGGAGTGGGTGTGGCCTAGTAGGGAAATAGTGGGCACCTCCCTCAGGGTTATCACCCTCACTGGACAGCACGAAACCCAGGCTAGGAGCAGGGGTGGCTTGACAGAAAGGCACCTGCCAGTGGGTGTATGGGCTGGATAATAGGTTGGTTGGGTTGAACTAGGCTTCAATGTCCATTGACGTGTGCGAGAGCTAATTGGGATGTGGTACAGACTGGACAAGCCTGCAGTGCATACTGGCAAGCATGGGAACCAGGGTAGGGGGCAGAACTGGTAGGGGTTTTGGGGAGTCGCCCCAACTAGGCTGCAGCTCCAACTGGTTTGCGTAAAGACCGAGTATGAAGTGGGTAGAATCGAGCTGGACTACAGCACCCATTGGTTCACAAGGAAGACAGGGCTGGAAGCCGAACGGACCCAGCAATCGCAACGACCAGCATATGCATAAGCTGATTGGTGTGACGAACAGTGTTGGAGTCTGTACTAGCAAACTCACTCAAGAATCGGATCTGGGATCAACTCAGATGAAGTTTCTTTGGATATTTCTCGAACTGAACTGCTGATCTTGGAACCCCAACCATCAAGAGACTGTCAGCCAGTGGACTCTGAATAAGTTTCATTATGGTTGGGACGGAGAGATTGGCAGCAATCCAGAACTGATGAACTATCAAAACTCTATGAGCAGGACCCTTGGAGCGCGCCTCATGCTGGGGATCGGGGATGGGTGGGAGGTAGGGTGGGGCTTTCCCCTTTGTTACTCCCCTAACCCTAGATACAGGGCAAAATGATTATATTAATGTGGAAACAATGATATTACCCACTTTCACCCTGTAGCCCGTGACCCTTTGTACCCTAATAAACTAAGATTATTTAAAAAAAAAAAATTGACAGCAGCATTAAAATAAATAAAGCAGTGTCAGTCAGTATGTGTTTGCTGGAATGGATGTATCTCAGTTCAGTGCACACAATTCAAGTCCTGGTTAGTCCTCTCTTTCAATCCAGCCTCCTACTAATGCATCTGAGAAGCATCTGGTGGTGGCATAAGTGCTTGCATATGTCCCACTCACATGTGACATGCAAGAGGGGGACCTGGAGTCAGTCAGACACAGCCACAGCTAGAAAGGCATTCAGAAATAAATCAGTGAATGAAACACCTGTATTTCTATTATTAGTCCTTTCAAGTGAATAGACATTGTAATAAAGTGATGTAACTATCTTTCCATCTAATTTCAAGGTTAATCATCAGGCAGTGGTATTTGCAAAATGCCAGGCAACATCTTTGTGAATCATATACGGGATGAGTAGGAGGTTCAATGGGAAAAGCAAGCCTGACTTTTGATTACCATATTTGTACATTTAAACAATCCATGTGACATGTTCTGAGATGAGATAACAGGTTTCACTTCTGCACGCAATGCCAGCATTCCATATAAGGACCAGTTAAAGTCCTGATGTTCACTTTCTGATCACGTTCCCCCGCTAATGTGCTTAGAAGATAGCATGAAATGTCCCAATTCTTTGGATGCCTGCACCCCTGTAGAAGATCTGAATGGAGTTCAGTCTTCTGGCTTTGGCCTGTACCTTGCTGCCTCTGTGTCTCCCTGGGAAGTAAACAAGTGCAGGGAACATCTCTCAGACTGGCTCTGACAGTTGTTATCTAATACTTTTTTTCTAAGATTTATTTATTTTATTGAAAAGTCAGATATACAGAGAGAAGGAGAGAAAGAGAGGAAGATCTTACAGCCCATGATTCACTTCCCATGTGACCATAACAGCCAGTGCTGTGCCAATCCAAAGCCAGGGAACTGGAACGCCTCTGGGTCTCTCATGTGGCTGCAGGGTCCCAAGGCAATGGGCAGACTATGACTGTTTCCCAGGCCACAAGCAGGAAGCTGGATGGGAAGCGGGGCTACGGGATTAGAACCGGCAACCAAATGGCATCCCAGCACATTCATGATAAGGACATTAGACACAAGGCCACCACGCAGGACAGTAATTTTCTCTCTTAAGTAAATATATATAATGCTCTGTAGAATGGGGACTCTTACATTTCTAAGAAGCTCTTCTAAAAAATCTTCTGAAAAGATAATTACTACCGTCAAGGGATGATTCTAATATTTAAAATTCTAGAGATTTTCTATCAATGTGCACTTGAATACTATTATAATGTACAGTGTAGTGTTTGAATATAGACACAGCACAATCTGAGTAAACCAGGTGCCCAGGCTTTCCATGAATCTGTGCTTTTACAGCACACCCAGTCCTGCATTCCAGTGTACTGCATAAGCTTATCCTGCTGTGAACTGGAGTGACTAAACACTAGGATGGAACACTGGATCTTGCTCATTCTGGCTTGCATTTTTTGCTACCTCTTCTAACTAGTTCCGGTCCCAGGTCTTCAGTCTTACCAACACATAACAATCAAAATTCTAAATTTGCAGCTATTTCTTAACACATATTTAATAACATGTTAGATTTTTCTTCCATTGGCTTTATTTCATTTTATTGCATCCTGTTTCATCTACTTTGACTGGAAGAAATTTTTTTTTATTGTTGTTAACATTGTATTATGTGATACAGTTTTATAGGCACTGGGGATTCCCCCACCCCTCCCATACCCCTCCCCCCATGGTGGATTCCTCCACCTTGTTGCATAACCACAGTTCAAGTTCAGTTGAGATTCCTTCCTTGCAAACACTAGCATAAAGTCCAGCGTCTTATTGTCCAGATAAGTTCAGTGGCCTCTTGGGGAGACCTTCTCTGGTCTGAAGATAGGGCTAACAGAGTAAAGATCGGTCAGTTAAAAGCCCCAACAAAACCTCAGTATCAATATACAACATTATGGAATTAATTGACATAGTATTGGGTAAACAATATGTTAAAAATAATGCAAGTTCCATTCTTCGAAACATCTGGGTTGAGACAGTATCAATGACAGGTTCAAAAAATAACCAACAACCAAACAAAAATTACAAGTTAAATCAAGGCAAACATGTGGTATCTAACCTTTTGGGATTCACTCATTTCCCTTAGCATTATAGTTTCCAGTTGGGCCCATTTAGCCACAAAGAACTGCATTTTGTTTTTTTTAATAGCTGAGTAGTATTCCATGGAGTAGATGAACCAAAGCTTTCTTATCCAATCTTCTGTTGATGGGCATTTCGGTTGCTTCCATGTTTTTGCAATTACTGATTGTGCTGCTGTTTCATCTACTTTGTAGCAAATAACAGTTCTTTATTCTTTTTACTGGCTGAATGCAGTCTCTTGGCATTCATTATGGTTCACTATTAATAAAATTGGGGAAAGCTAATGAAATCTAGAATCAAAAGAATAGAATATTTTTTTTCCTTCTGTGTCTTTTTTTTTTCTTCCCTTGCCTACCTTATGTTGGTGAATGTTAAATTACACAACAATAAAAAAGTAGTCATTCTAATGTGGTTACATACCTTAGAGGAAGTGCTTTTGGTTTTTTGGCATTCAGTTGTGTGACAGCTCTACATTTGTCATCTGTAGATACTATTTTATAGAGTCCTGTTTCTATGTACCTCAATTGAGTTTTATTGGGGTATATATTAATGTTTGTAGGTTTGCTCAACGTATATATATATGGAATTTATTAATAAATAAATGTGGAATTTCAGTGAATGCTTTCTGTAAGGTAATTTTAATAATGCTTGTCCTTCATCCTTTTTATGTGAAATATTTGGTTGGTTGATTTGCATTTATTGGGCCATTTTATGCAACTTTAGGTTAGGTGCACCTTGGTTATTATGATTGAGATTATTAATGTGTTGTTGCATTTATTTTACATTTATTATGATAATGATTTTATATCTGTTTTTATCAGGTATGCTGGTCAGTATTTTCTTTTTTAATAATCATTTTATTTTTACTGGAAAGTCACATATACAGAGAGGAGGAGAGACAGAGGGGCTAGATTTTCTTTCTGTTGAATCACTACCCAAGCTGATGCATCAGCCTGAACTGAGCCTATATGAATGCCACAGCCTGGAGACTCTTCTGGGTCTCCCACACAGGTTCAGGGTCCCAAAGCTTTGGGCCATCCTGGAATGCTTTCCCATGCCACAAGAGGGAGCTGGATGGGAAGTGGAGCTGCTGGGATTGGAATCAGCACCACATGGGATCCTGGAGGGTTTAAGGTGAAGACTTAAGCCACCAGGCCACACCACCAGGCCCAGATGATTTGTTACTATTATTTTAACTAGATTTCTGGAATATGAAATGTTATTTTGGAAGAAGCATTTAAAAAGAATATGCAGAAAACCAATTGTATAGCAATGGAAATTTCGTTTTCACTAAGCAATTCCATTGTGAATGTGTGTGTTTTTTCCCCCTATTTAAAGCATTTATAGCTGAATACCGTCCAACTGTTTTTTCAGTCTAGTTTAGCAATCTAAGTATTGTTAGGCTCAGCATAAATTTGGAACTATTTTCCCCTTCTCAAATTTTTACAATAATTCTAGAAAAATTTGTGTTATTTTGGTAGACGTTTGTTAGGGAATATACCTGGGGTTAACATTTGGTTTAAAGAGATTTTATACCTGATTCATCGTTACTTACTTTTGGTTTGTCAGGTATTTTAGTTTCTTTCTAATTCAGTTTGGTAGGCTAATGCTACATATCCAGAAATTCAGCATTACTAGCAACTTATTGTTTATAATTACTGTTTGTAGTCCCTAGTGAGCCATTGCATTTCTGGTTTTTGTTCGCTTGTTTCCAGTAAAGATTGATCTTATCTATAGGAAAGGCAAAGTTATAGAGAAAGAGTCAGAAACAGAGATATCCTTGTGTTTTATCCCTCTCCAAGTAATCACAGTGGCTAACGCAGGACCAGGTTGAAACCAGGAGTCAGTAGCTTCTTCCAGTTTTCCCACATAAGTACAGGGAATGAAGTACTTGGGACATTTGCATTCCCACATGCAGTAGCAGGGAGCAGGATTAGAAATAAAGCAGCTGAGTCTGGCATAGTAGCCTAGTGGCTAAAGTTCTTGCATTGCATGGGCCAGGATTTCATATGTATGCCCTTTCTAAGCCAAGCAGCCCCCATCCAGCACCCATCTTGTGACCTGAGAAAGCAATAGAGGACAGCCCAGTATTTATTAAAAGAAAAAGAGACAGGTAAAATTAAAGGAGCAAGGACTTGAGGTGACATCTACATGGGAAGGTCATAGCACAAGTAATAGCAGAACCCACTTTGTCACAGACAGCCCTGATCCACTGTACTTCTGTGACAGTAGTTATAATATGCTCTTCTTCTTCTTGATGCTATGTACTTGAGCCCACTTATTTTTTTTAAAGATTTATTTTTTTATTTTTATGGGAAAGGCAGACATACAGAGAGGAGAGACAGAGAGGAAGATCTTCCGTCCAATGATTCACTCCCCAAGTGAGCTCAATGGCCGATGCTATGCCGATCCAAAGCCAGGAGCCTCTTCTAGGTCTCCCATGTAGGTGTAGGGTCCCAAAGCCTTGGGCTGTCCTCGACTGCTTTCCCAGGCCACAGGCAGGTAGCTGAAAGGGAAGCAGGGCTGCCGGGATTAGAACCAGAGGCCATATGGGATCCCGGGCGTGGAAGGCGAGGAATTAACCACTGCGCCACTGTGCCGGGCTCACCCACTTATTTTTTAATCTAGCAAGAGATTTATTGATTTTAGTTTCTTTTAAGAAAAAATGAATGCTTGTTTTATCTTGAGTATTGCTTGGTATAGATTTTACTAATTTTGTCACTAATTTCCTTTTACTGTTCTCACATTTCGCTTTTTATTTTTCTATGACTTGCAGATCATTACTTAGGGTGCTTAATTAATATTTTTGCTGTTGTTTAGGTGTTGGCCATCTTAAGTGAAAATGTTTGGTTTTTATATTTCTCTGATGATGGTTGGTTCTTTCTCATTTGTTAGTAGGAAGTATAGTTGAAAATAAGAGTGTGTTTTGGTTGCCATAAAGTAATACTATCGGATATGTGTTTTGAATCACTGTAGGTGATTTCTTATGATTCTTATTAAATTTTAATTTTGATGATGTTTACACTGTTGAGATTGGTGCATACATATGTGAACACTGATTAAGTTAGGAAGGGTCATGAATGCGGGGAAAGTGGATGAGACCATTGTTTCCAAATTTTCTTCTTTCTGTGTCTGTGGGATGGGGAAATAAGAAAAGAAGCCACTCCCAGAATTCCCAACACCCCCAAACCCTGGTAATGGCCATCTGATTTTCTAGTGTAATGTCCCCAAGGCAGAGCATGCTCTGAGGTTTCTGTTCAAGTGATTTCCATAAAATATGCTTCCAAGGTCTGTTGTTTGACATACTCCATGTTATAGTCTCCATTTACATAGATCTTTGCTGTCAATACTTGGCTGTGGTAGCTGTTCAATTTGTTTTTCCCTCCTCCATCTGCTATGATAATAGATGTCCTCTGCAAGTACAAGTGGACTGTCAGATCCCCCCATGCCGGAGTCCAGCTCCACCCGAGTTCAGAGCTCGGGAAGGGTGTGTGGAGTCGGCGATAAAGAAAGACACAGACACAGACACTTGGTGCGTTCTCACAACAGCTCAAGAGAAAGCTGTCCTTTTTATTTACTCAAAACCCTTCTTAAGCTTCTGCACAATCAACTATTCTATTTTTTTTTTCTTTTCAAAATTAAGGGGCATGTACAGACATTTGGTCACTCCATCTGCACTTCAAGGCTAAGCAGGTGCTCCTAAAGATAATTTTGCAAAATACTGTATTTATATTCTTCAAAGCAAGCTATTGTTTATTCTTCAACAGTAGCCATGGAGCAACAGCCATGACTCCAAGGCCAAGGCACATGCGATTACCTGCTAATCAGTAGTACTTTCCCACCACATTTCTACTTCTACAATTTACTCATCATTTAATGGGAAAATAGGTTAAAAGTGAAAAAAACTAAGGTCTAAAATAGAAGCTTCAAATGTTAAATCTCCCTACAACTATAGACCCCTACAACCCCATAAACAATAAAGCAATAATCAAAAGCTTTTTTATTTAATAAAATCATCCTTAATTCCTCTAGCTAAAAATTATAAAAGTGGCTAAAACAGTTACATTTTGTATGTTCCAAAAAAATTGCAGACAGGCTAGCCTTTGGGATAACAATATATCTATTGCCATAGCAGTTTCAGCTCTCACTCCCATCACTTGCATTAATATTTAGGATATTTTCAAGCCCCTTCCCAGAAGGTGTGCTATATGTCTGGGCCCAATTTCAGGGCAATGGGTAGGTACACAATAAGATGTCCAGAAATGTCATGCGTTTAATTGTACTCCTGTACACAGTTAAAGACCCACTCACCAAGATATTATCAATAACATTAACTCTCAAGCTCACGTTGGTAATAAAAGCCATCCCACAGGGGCAAACAATGCCTCAATAGATTACAGAATTCTTAGTGGGGTGCTTGAGTGTCGATGCAAACAGGTGGTAAAACTGTGTCAAGGTGATCAGAGAGAAGTCCGCTGGGCCTTGCCTAACAGCTGGAAACTCCTCCGGGCCTTGCCACACAGGGGCGCTGTTCTCTTCACACCTTCATGCCATCCACACCCACTGCATGGACCCCGGCACCCCCATGTGCATCTCAACACGCTGTCTACTGCTCCTTTTTCAGCAACCGTGGAGGCTCAGTTCTGACACATGCACTCTAAGATCGGAGCACAGATATCACATTTCTCCCCATGGTTGAAGTTCTGAGTACATCAGTTCAGTTTAAGGGATCCTTAATTAAATTTGATCTGAGTTGATCCCGCACTTTTGTGTGTGCTTGGCCATATAGGGTCCAGCTCAATCTGTCAGACACATGAGCTTACATACACACACTGATGCTTGCAGGTGCTGGATCAGTTTTGTCTCAAATCCCATCTCTTATGCAAATCAATAGATGCTGTGGAGGTCAATCATGCCCACCCTACACTCGGCCATCTTGTATACCAGTTGGGAATTGTATTCCAATCACAGTGACACTCAATAACCCTTACTAGGCCCACCCCCCCAACATGGTTCCAGTGTTTTGTGTTGTATGCACCAGAATTTTTTTCTGCTGCAATATAGACCAGTGTTTGCAGGTCCCAAACGTAGTACCCTTGAGTGTCAGAAGGTTTCATGGTCATGTTTAACTCAGTCCTTTACAATTCCCAGCTTTTGAGTAAACCAGTGGAAATTGCAGCTCCACAAAGTACGCTCACATGTCTTCCATAACATCTGCCCCCATACTGGTTCTTTTGCATGTTTGTCAGTATCATAGCCCAGCCTAATATTTTCTGCTGCTTCTTCGAAAATCACTGACAGGCAGTATAATCTGTCCCTGCCATACTGATACCTAGCCCTATCTTTAATGTGTACTGATGGATGGTGGTTTGTGGTAGTCCATGTTAACCAGCCCAGCTCAGGTCTTTCATGTGGGTGGGTATACTGGTCTGACCCAGAAAGATCCTCAATTGCCTGTTCCAATGCACTAGGTGTTAGCCCTCTCCTTTATCTGCAAGTACAGTGGCTTTGTCAGTAGAAGTCCTTCAGAAATTTTTCCTTACCCGCAATATATTCACCAGTGGTCCTGCTTCTCACACTTCTCATTACACCCTTCCCTGAGCAACCCACAGTCCATGCAACTGCAAGTGCCTGTGTTCCACAGCCTAATCTTCTGAAAGTCAGTCTACCAGTGGGGTGGTATTCTGGCCTGGCCTCTGTGCATCAAGTAGTGTTCCAAGCTCCCAGCATGTGTGCTGGCCTATGATCTTGCCTCTCCACCAACCCAAGATCCAAGCCCACTCAAAGTTCTTCAAACCAAATCGACCAAAAGACCTTGCCAGCATGCTAACCTAGGTCTCTCTCATTCTCTGCACCACATCTCTTGGAACCAACAAATGAGAAATTTCCCATATTTGCTCTGCCTGCATGGGCATAATCTCCTAAGCCCTTGATTTCTCCCACCAGGGCCATCCCCTGTCACACTGTAAACTTGCTAGCTCAGGCCCCAATCTGGTGATTCACAGCCTGAATCTCCGCATTAGAGGAAGGTGGGCTGGTCCCAGTTACAAGCTTGGAGCTTCTCCCAGTCCTCTGACATGTGTCCAGAGGCCCAAGGACTTCAACCATACTTTGCTACTTCTCTAGCTATTAGCAGGGAGCAGGATTGTAAGTGGAGCAGCCTAACTCAAAGCAGCACCCATATGGGATGCTAGCCCTGAAGGTGGATGCTTAGCCACAGGATGCTGATGCCATTTTTTGTGTGTTTTATTTTAGAGGCAAAAACATAGAACATGGAGAGGGAATACTCTCAGATGGTGGCTCACTACCAAAATTCTTGTTCCACATCAGGCTAAGTTAAAACTGGGAGCAAATGAGGCAGAAATGGCAACAGAGCAGGATTAGCAAGTGATTTGGACACCTATATTTTCTTTCAACAGAACAAAAGTCATGCTTTCGGACTAGGCTCTATCCCATATGTGCCATTTCTAACCCAGGCTGCTGTGCTTCTCATTCAGTTCCCTGCTTGTGACTTGGGAAACTAGTCAAGGACAGCCTAAAGCCTTGGGACCCTGCCACCTCCTGGGACACTTGCAAGAAGAACCTGTCTGCCGGCTTTAGATTGTAATGTGGTGCTGCCATTGATGGCTCCTACTTTTTATCAGGTTAACTGACAACAGACAGCCCCATTCAAGTTAATTTTAGGCAAGAAATGTGCACCTCACCCTAGAAATTACTCCCTAGGTTCTGCACACCTGGGTCCTCCAGCCTCCTTTTGTGCTGCCTAAGTTAATTATCTTTGGGCTCTGGAAATTCCCTTCCTGTTTAAAACTGAGCTTTTGCCATGTGGCCCTCAATCTGATTGGGGGATGAGAACTTATAAACTCCTAACTTTTCCTGTTCAGCGCAATAGGTCCTGGAGTGTAGTGGGAGCAGCTGTCACCAAGCTGGGGAAATACAGAGTCCTCCTAACACCCTACACCTTAGTCCAGAGTGATCTCTTCAACACGCTGTAACAGGATTGGTACAGCTCTGGCTATTGACACCATTTGGGGAGTGAATTGATGGGTGAAAGATCTTCCTCTCTGTCTCTCCTCTGTATATGTAAAAAATTCCACATAAATAAATAAATAAATATTATTTAAAAAGTTGAAGAAAAGATTGCCAGTTCAGGATTCAGGCACCAGTAATTGGATCAGGTATGGCGCTTGATTCAAACCAGACACTTAGGATTGCACTGAACACAAGCAGAAACTTTACCACTATGGTCAAGTACAAGCTTTTTAGAAGGTAAAAATAATTGAAAATGGATGGTAGTGATCATAATTGAAATACAATGAGTTTAATTTATATATTTTCTGGTGAGTTCTTAGATGATTTTTGGCATTGTTAAATCATGCACAATGAATTATTTCATGAATTTTCAGTGGATTTAAAATGTCAAACTCCACTCTGTTTTCTTGTATAGACTGTGTTACATATTTAT
Source organism: Ochotona curzoniae (assembly GCF_017591425.1). NCBI lineage: Eukaryota > Metazoa > Chordata > Mammalia > Lagomorpha > Ochotonidae > Ochotona > Ochotona curzoniae. The sequence continues at coordinate 18,156 of NW_024466538.1, read as the reverse complement.
ACATTGACATGAATATAAATGTAACAATAAGGGATGGTCACACCTAAATGACCTGAATTACAATGATTGCTTCAGGTCCAAGAGTTTTGGACCTGAAGTTTTAAGACTAGGATTATAATATGAATTAATTAAGATATATAGTTACGCGCCAAGGTGCACAAGATTATTCTTAGTAGTAATGAGTCACATGACTAAGCTTTGGGTATAGTGTAATAGACACCTGTTGGCATACTGCATGAGCAATTCAAGGGCATAAGGGAAATCCCAGATCCCATGGAATTTTATCATAAAATTACAAACAAAAGAGAGGGCTAAAAAGGTAGGAGAGTGCCCATGTCCCTGCTAAAATATCAGTTGTAAAATTGTTTCCATGAATTCTTCTTAGTTGATTTTGAAATGTAATTCTGTATTACTTCCCAAGATATATCCACAAACCAAATCAATTTAATATATTTTTCTAGATGCAGTATATTTCTGTAATCATTTTTTATAAATACTATGTATGTTGGAAAGGTAACTTGCACAGAGAATTCCCATGTTCCATCAGCTGGTTGATTCACTCCCAAGATGTCAGGGCTGTGTCATGCTTAGTCCAGCAACAGGAATTAATCTAGGTTTCCCAGGGATTTCTTGGAACCCACATACTGTGTTACAGGCACAAAGGAAGGATACTGCACTGGAAATGTTACATAGCCAGTAGACATAAACAAGGCATTTGGGGATCTGCTGTGATCTATCCCAAGCAGCAGCCCAACCATTGGTATCATGATGTTCACTCTTCAGCTCAACCTCCTTTATCATAATATTCACTCTTTCAAGTCTGATGGTTTTCTCTGGCTGTTACCATAACACAGTTATTTAACGAGGTAACATGAAAATATTTGTCAAACTATGTTACTGTCATATTTATGAATGACCGGTGGGTTACGGCAAATTAAATGGCAAAGTCAAGTGCCATTGAAGCTTTAGGACATGGGAAGTGTAATTGAATTCTGAAAAAATTTCCTTTGGAACAATTACTAGAAATCTGTACAGAATAGGTGTGTATTATATCCATTTTTATATTTTGATTTAGACAAAATTTCTCTGATTGAAAGAAGTATGACTTCTAGAGTTTTTAGTACTAATAGCAAGGAGTGTTCTGATGGAACTCCTTACATGGATTCCTGTACAGGTCATCCGTAGAAATAGAGACATCCTTAATGCAACACAAGCATTTTTTATGGTTTTATGTAGCATACATTTTAGTGACATTGTAATATTTTCCTATGGTATTTTGTAATTTGAACAATTGTTGTTGAAAAAATAACTTAGTGTTTGCCTGTAGCATTATTGTTATTAATATTTTCATTGGAAAGTCTGGGTTTAAGAGAGGAAAGACAGAGAAAGCTTTTCTATCAGCTGGTTCACTCCCGAAGTAGTCTCATTGACCAGAGTTGTACCAATGTGATGCCAGGACCCAGGAACTTCTTCCAAGTAACATGCAGATGCAGGGTTCATAGGCAATGGGCCATCCTTGACTGCTTTCCCAGGCCTGAGCAGGATACTGGAATGGAAATATAGCAGCCAGGATATAAACAGCACCCATATGGGATCCCGGGACATCCACACTAAGAATTTTAGACATTAGTCTATGGTGCCATGCCCAGTAACATTATCTTAAAATAAGTAGTAGTTGTTTGCACTAAGCAAATAATAACTTGAACACAACCACTGCCAATCATTGACATACTTGATACTGTTCAAGGGAAGCTCTCCTGGCACTTGTAACACACTGTTCTTGCCTAGGGACAAGCAAGACCAATTCATATCTCCTTTTCTCCATCTTTTCTTGCAGGTGTTGCCCTGCAGCCCACTAAATGCTTCCCAGCCTGGAGAACACAAACATACCTTCAGTAAGTTGTTTGTTTCTTTATCAGCTTGCTTTACATTACATTTTAGGAATTTTATGATATTTTTAGATAATAGTAAAGAAAAAAACAGGTATGAGAGGAATAAGGTAAAATTGTCAAAACTAAGACGTTGGAGCAGTAAAACCTGTTTGAATCGTTTTGTTGTTGTTGTTCACATTTTATTATGATTGCTATCATTTTATGATACAGTTCCATATTCACTCATCCCCTCCACCCCAAGTTCCTTTATATCATTACTAAAATATAGTTCTTCATACTCAGTCATATGTTCATCATTGCGAGAATGGAAAATGGCAGAGAGTCCAGAATCCTATTGTCAAAATATAATATAAACAGTTTCACTGTAATCCATCTTTGTCTGGAAACAGAAATGCATACCACACTGCATCCTCACATCTGGTTGTTAGTCTCCATTACATAACTACTGTACATTCCCTTAAATGAAAAATCATGGTACAACATCAACCTGTTTGAATCTTTCCATGTTTTCTGTTGCCATATCAAGACTTGTTTATTATTACATGATCAAGTTGCAATGAAGAATTTGCCAATGATTCTAGGATATCAAGTTTGAAATGGTGTTTAATAGTGTTATAAATATTAAGATGATAATTATTTAATACCTAACTGAAAATAAACACTCAACATTTTGGAGTAGTAGGAGTTTCTAAATGTACCAATAATTTTACTAACATTCCAGTTTTGCTTTCTTAGAATTGTTAAAATAATGTGATGCTTAATAGCACTTGGAGGCTGTACTAAATTCAAGAGCTGCTGCAGGAACATGTAGAGAATAATGTATACTACTTGTTTGTTTATACAGATTTAAATTAATCAATTTATTTATTTTAAAGTCTGACTTGCATCAAGGGAAGGAGAGAGACAAAGAGAGACATGTCTTCTCTCTGCTGATTGATTCACCAGTGGTCACAATGGTCAGTGCTGGACAATATCACAGAACAATCAGGAGGGGCATCTGAGTCTCCCACTCAAGTGTTTGAACCATCTTCCATTTTTTTTTTAAATTCACAGTGGCTTAGAGCTGGGTTGAAAGTGAGGCAGAGGGGAGCTTAGCTTGCTATGCCACAATAGCATTTCCTATTGCAGGGTGTTTCTGTTTCTTTGCATATTTTTTTTAACATTTATTAATTTGTAAAAGAGAGCTTCTAAGAAATAGGGATGGATAGACATCTGCAATCTGCTGGTTCACTCCTCAAATAACCAGAATGAGCAGATGTGAGCAAGTCTGAATCCATGTGTCCAGAGCCTTATCTAGGTCTCCAACTTGATTACAGTAACCCAAGTTCTTGAGAAATCCTCCACTTCCTTTCCAGGACTGTTGTCAGGGAATTGGATCTGAAGTGGAACATACAGCATATGAGCCAATGTTCATATGGGAGGGCAGCGTCTTTATTTGCTGAGGCACGGGGCTGGCTCCCTGTTGCATTCTCTTTGCTTTTTATTTGAAACGCAAAGTTGCAGAGAAAAGTTGAGAGAGTGAGAAAGAGATCTTTCATCTATAACTTAACCCCACACATTGCTGCAATGGCAAGAGCTATGCCAGCCTGAAGCCAGGAGCCTCTTTGCATCTCCCACATGGGTATATATGTGCAAGGATTTGAGCTATCCTCTCTTGCTTTCCCAGGGCAGGGCAGGAACCTGTATGGCAAGTGGAGCACTCAGGACAGGAACTGCACACATATGGGAAGCTTGGCCCACATTGCCACCGTTCAGTTTAGAAATACTAACAGCTTGAAAAGGAAACAGAAGTAGACCATGAAAACACTGACCTGTTCCCTGCTTCTTCCAGGTGATTCCCTATACTGACTGCAAAGTTTGTGAGGTTAACAACATAGCCAGTCCTTTAGTGCCATTTCTAATATTAGTTTCATCAATTTCCACTTAGATTAGTAATGCCTACTTTCAGTTTCTCTTTGTGAACTGTTTTTAATGAAATACATTGCAATGGATTTAGAGTGATATCTTACAGTGGTTACCATTTCCATTCACTTAATGATAAACCATGCTGAGAATGTTCTCAAGCTAAATCACCTTTTGCTTATCTTTGTAGATATGTCTGTTTAGTCTTTGTGTGTGCATTTTGAAATCTGTTTTTATTGCTTTTGAGTCCCCTACAAACTGACACTGAGATCAATGAGGGGGTGAAACGTAGTGTTCTTTGGATGCAGGAGCCACCAGGGACATGTCCATTAATTTAAATTGAGCACAACTCCTAAGGACTAAAAATGGAGAGAGCAGAGGAGCAGTCCCCAACAGCCCTCCCCCCCAACAATGACACTGTAATTGACTGGAAGAAATGTCTATCCCTTTAGACCCTTTAATCATTTCACAGATCAAGTTCTGAATGCCCAGCTGGAAGCCATGCCTCAGGTCATTGGCAGGTAGCCTGTTAGTCATGCCCACCAGGTAGGATTTAAGTTGACAATCATGTTTATATAGTAATACACAATTAATATTTAATTTGTAACTGACAAACAAATTAGAGATTGTCCTGTAACTCTCCCATTCATTGACCTTAGTAACTTTTTCAACATGCCATCTATATTTAATGTTGGTGAAGCAATTCCTAAAACCAGCCCACACAGAATGTACTTTACGTTGTAAATAGCATTGAAATTTTGATGACTGCAAATTCACTTATAATGCCATTATTGATATACTTTATCAAACTTGCCTTCTAATTTCTTTTGATTGGAAAGTGAGAAAGAAAAAGAGAAACATCTTGTATGCACTGGTTCAGTCCTCAGGTGGTCACAATCAATGGAGCTGTCAGAGCTGGCTAGTTTGAAGGCAGGAGCTCAGAGCTTCTTCATGGTTTCTCTTGCAGATGCAGGGTCCTAAGGTATTGGTCCACCCTCTACTGATTCCCAGGCAACAAACTGTGAGCTAGATGTGAAGTGAACAGCCAGGATATGACCTAGTCCCCATATGGGATCCCTGTAAAGCCAGGAGCCTCTTTTGGGTCTCATTTATGTACTAGGCAACCATGCCAGGTACTAAGGTTATTTTTTAAAATGATTTCTAACTTAATCCCATGTGACCAGAGAAACTACTTAAGGAATTTGATATTTTGGCTTTTAGATCTTGTAGTCTTCATATGTCTTAAACTTTTTTAATGATTATACAGGAAGAAGAAAAAGAAAATTTGGAAACAAATATTACACCCACTTTTTCCGAGCCTTGACCCTTCCCATCTTGATCATCTATGTAAACATCAAAAATAGAAATAAAAGAAGCTCATATAAAACACTCTTTTTTTGTGGGAAAGTGAAGCTTACAAGAGAAGGGGATATAGAGAGAAAGATTCTCCATTTTCTGGTTCACAGCCAATGTACCTCAAATGGCTGGAGCTGAGCTGATCATAAGTCAGAAGCCAGGAGCTTCTTCTGTGTTTTCCCATGGGTGCAGTGTTCCAAGGCTTTGGATTGTCCTCTACCATGTTCCCAGGCTACAGACAGGGAGCTGTATAGGAAGAGGATTAGCTGAGACATGAACTGAAATGCTTATACAGGATCACAGTGCATGCAAGTTGAAGACTTTCTCCCTTAGCCTATTGTGCCAGGACAACTTCTCCAACTTCTCTCTCTGTCTCTGTGATTTTCAAGTGAAGAAATCTGCCAAAAACAGAAGACAGAAAATCCCAAAATCTGAAGCTAAATTATATTTCATTTGGAATTTTTTTTTTTTTGTCAAGTGAGATTGTACTTGTAGCATGTGCATACATGTAATTTGGGGTATAGCATTTGCTAGATTTGTGGAACATTTGATTTTCACAGTTTTAAATTTCTACTGAAGTCTGCAATTACAGATATTTCCAGCTACTTTCTATCATTCCACACGTCATTGAATCTCCAGTGGTTTCATCAGAGTGTATCATATTAATGGAGTCCTTTCCAAAAGCACAGTTTTGCATTCTCCGCCAGATTAAATTAAATGAAATTTCTTTCTAGTGTTCACCCCTTTTCATTTTTGATTTCAGATTCTATATTGTACATAAAATTTGGACAAATAATCATGACACAAGAAGTTCCATGTGTTGTTCAAATTGACACTTTTACCTTTCAATCTCCATGTGATCTTAACAGCATAAAACTCTCCAGTTAGGTAAAGCCATGACCAAAGGACCTCAGTAGATAGGTCTCAGAAAGTAGCCATCAGGGAAATATAAATCAAAATCACAATGGAATATCATCTCAACCCTGTCAGAATGGCTCTTGATATTAGGAGGAAGGGTAACAAATGCCAGTGATGATGTTAACTTTGGGGACTTCTAAATAGTGGTTTGAGGATTATAGATTGATTCAGTAACTGTGGGAAATAGTATAAAATTTCTTACATGAATGAAAATTGGCTACCTGTAAAATTAAGCAATCTAAAAGCTACTTGTATGGTCTGAAGGTTTTGAACACATGGTATGAAAGACAACTTAACCATCTTTTTCATAGTAGCACTTTTTATAATACCGAAATATTGAATGAATCGAGGTGTCCATAATTAAATGACTGAGTAAAAAAAAAACATAGTCTATATGTACAATAGGCTATTACTCAGCTGTGAAAAGTCAAGTTCTGTCCATTTCAACAAAATAGGTGGAAGTAGAGTACAAGATGTTAAGTGAAATATCCTAAATATAGACATGCAGATAGGGCATTCTATTATGCAGATCAGCTTAAAAAACAGAGGCAACAAAAATAAAAATGGGATTGTACCTCTTTGATTTACATGTTTGTCAAACAAATGATGAAGGACGATATTCTACTATTGTTTTAATGATCTGCATTTGTAAACTATATAGAATTCAAACATATGTTTGCATTTATGACATTGATAGCCCTTACCTGTTAAACTCTGTTCATTTACTTTCATTTGAACCACTCAATGAATAATTAAGGTTTTCAGTACAATGTGAATTTAAAACATGACTAAGATGTTCAGAAACGTAACAGATCAACAATAATGGAAGATACAGAAGAAGTATAATTCTGTTGCTAAAATTGTGTATATCAGCTACATTATCTCTGTAAATAGGTACATAAATTCTGTACATAAATTCTGGAAATAAGTAACTAGAAAAAAGACAAGAAAAAGATGATAAGTGGTCAATGTTAACAGGCTTCTAAAACATAATGTAAAAATAGGTTTGTTACAATGTGGCATTTTTCTTATATGTATATTTTCTGAGGAACTGGCTGGCTGTGACTTTGCAATATCAGCTGCTGCTTATAAGAAGATAGTTTCCTATGAGATTGCAGTTTGCTTCCCTACTATGTTGTAGTTCTCTTTGTAGTAATTAAAATTTTATTTTATTTTAAATGTTATTTCATAAAAAGCAAAGCAGAAAATAGAAAGAATTTTAATATGTGCATATCCATAACCAAAAAAAAGTTTATGGGACACTTATATATATATTTTTTAATTATTGGAAACAAACATATGTATATATATATATATATATATAAATTCTAATATAACTAGGAAATATTTGATTTATGCAAGTTTAGCTTAAACATATTTCCATCATTTCATTATTTATTTTGGAATAAGAATATTGAATTTTCTTGTTGCTTAATATGATTTTTAAGTATCTCAGGATATATGAGAAAAACATTCATAAATTATTCATAGATTTCCTCATTATTCTCTGCAACATGTGTTTATTACAGAAAATAATCTGATACAGAATAAGTGAATTGTAACTTTAGAATTGCAAACATAGTATAGAACAATATATTTTATTTAGTTTTTACTCTATGTTGGGAATTGTAACTTTAGAATTGCAAACATAATATAGAACAAGGTATTTTATTTTGGTTTTACTCTATGTTGATATACAGCTTATGAATTAAGCTTCATCCATAGAAACTGCAAATCAAACACACAGAAGAATTACACTCAGCTTACTATTACAGTTCCTGAGTTAATATTCTGGCTGAATGTTTATGATTATTCATTTTAACTTAATTGGCAATAACAGGGACAAGCTGAGAGTGATATGTTTACTCAAAATTTATACTTTTTGCATTTTTTTCACTTTCAATTTTATGGTATAATTATGCAGTGTCTGTTATCACTCTCCAAATTTCAAACTCCCAGTGGGGTGCAGGCTAGTACACCACTATGCAAATCAGTATGCAGAGTACATAGAGAATTACAAATCACAGTGCCATATTACCATATGACCCAGCTGTCCTGTTCCTAGGAATATACCCAAAGGAAATGAAAGCTGCATATGAGAAGGGATGCGTAATGCTGTATTTAGAGCAGGACAATTGAAATAGCAAACACATGGAAATAATCCAGTTGCCCGCCTAAAGAGGAGTGATTGAAAGTGTATTCTTGTGGTACCTTCAGCAAGTCATTACAATCCGAATGTTTAGAGAACAACCTGAAGAGAATAAGGGATGTATTAGAAATGCAAAAGTAATACAGGATAAGATATTTTCCTTTTGTTATTACTCTGTGAAGCTATATTGATTGTGATTTAAGCGATACTCATTAGTTGCAAATTAAATATAAATACAATGCCCTGTCAGTATTTCTAGATGCAGAACTGAGCAGACATGTGCTGTTACAGGTGTTGCTGTCATTTGAAGATGTGGCTGTGGACTTTACTCCAGAGGAATGGCAGAATCTGGACAATACTCAGCGCATCCTGTACAGAGAGGTGATGCTTGAGACCTATAACAATCTGCTGTCTGTGGGTGAGTGAAATTATGTTCTGGCCATGTAGAATACTTCTGTATAGATGACAAATGAAAGAAGAGTGTAATAAAGCTTAGCAGTTTTTAGGACTAATATTCATTTCCATTATTTTCCATGATCAGGGTACCACATGCCAAAGCCTGATGTGATCCTCAAGTTGGAACAAGAATCAGTACCACAGACAGTGGAAAAATCTTTCAACCAGGGACTTTCAGGTAGGTCAGCACATAATGGGCAGGGAATTGATGCATAGCTCAGTACATGTTGAATGCAATTATCTCCATTTTTTTTAAGTTTCTTTCTAATGTATAGCTGATGAGAAGCAGACAGTCTACAGTCTCCATATTTAGGTTTATTCTAGCAGTGCCTTTCAAACTTTGCCTGCCTAAAACCATAAAGCTAAAACTATATATTGGTCTTTTCAATGATCCCAAGCATTTAAATCATCATCTGCCGTCTCCCAAGATACATTTTCAGGAAGTTGTATTTGAAGCAGAATGGCCAAGACAAGACAAATTGGCACTGTTATGGGGTGTAAGATACCCCAAGACTTATTTTGAATTTCTGTGCAACATTTTGTGCATTGTGTATTTGTCCAGTATCAAGTAAAAATATTCAATTCCAAATAATTGAAATATTTATTTTAAAAAGTTATTGTATGAATGCATGAATAAAAAGATATAATACTCATAAATAAAGCTCATAGATATCCACATTTTAATAATATAAGAATCTGCTCTATCTGGAATGGCAAAAAAACATCATTGACTTTCCTTGAGTATTGAAAAGAAACACATTGCTGAGATTCTTGGATATGATTACTCTTTTCCTCATTTCAGATGCCTGCCAACAGAGTGAGCTGCTTGGAGCTAATCAGAAAAGTCAGGAAATAATCTTCAGGCAAGTTGTAATCACAAAAAATATGCAATAATCACCAAGAGAGAGGTATTGCCAAAGATGCTTAGTATGAGTTCAGACCATAAGCGAAACAGGAACTGAAAGGAAAATTATATATTACAACAAATTTGTGAAATTATTTCTGTTATATATATATGTGTGTGTGTGTGTGTGTGTGTGTGTGTGTGTGTAGTTGCAAATAGAAGTTTTATTTGCAAAGTGACCAATTGAATGTAAAATGTAGAGAGAAACAAATAGCATTTCTTGGGAAAGACCCAGAAAATGATATGCTTCTTGAATGGAGAGAGGGAGACAACAGAGAGTCTTAGGTTTTTAAGTGTGCCATGATCCTTCCTTGTCTACACAGGAACCTGTTGGTAAGACATTTGCCACTCACTCAACCAGCCAGGAAATAGCTCCTGCTGCACGTTTTGAAATGTACCCTTGCCATTCTATAGCGGTTTGGGTCTCAGAGATAGGAAGCCATGTGAGCGATCAAATTGGGAAAGGAGAGAAAATAAAGAAATGGGTTCTCTCAATTGATCTAGAAAGTGCAGAGGGTTTCACACAAATAGGCCATTGCAAAACATCATACCCAGGAGCATAGCATGGTATCCTAGTGGTTAAACCCATGCCTTGCCCTTGCAGGATCTGATATCAGCATTGGTTCACATCGTGGCAGCCTTACCTAACACTCTATTCACTGATTATAGCCAAGGAAAGCAGTCAGACATCTCAAAAACATTTTAAACTTGCATCTTCAATGGAGATGCAGAAAAAGGAGCAGATTGGTGATTACAACCTCTTAAGTTTCAAACTGCAGTGTTTCCTATATGCACTCACACAAAAATACAATCCCTCTAAAGTTTTTTTTTTTTAGATTTTTAATTATTTTATTACAAAGCCAGATATACAGAGAGGAGGAGAGACAGAGAGGAAGATCTTTCATCGAATGATTCACTGTCCAAGTGAGCACAATGGCCGGTGCTGCACCAAGCCAAGGCCAGGAACCAGGAACCTCTTCCATGTCTCCCACGTGGGTGCAGGGTCCCAAAGCTTTGGGCCATCCACAACTGCTTTCCCAGGCCACAGGCAGGGAGCTGGATGGGAAGTAGAGCTACCGGGATTAGAACTGGTGCCCATATGAGATCTTGGTGCATTCAAGGCGAGGACTTTAGCCGCTAGGCCACGCCACTGCTCCCAACTCATCTGAAGTTTTAACCAGACTAGGCAGCGGAGGTGATTGTGCACTCTCCAGACATATGCAGGGCCATGGGTTGTCAAGGGTCATTTTTATATCTTCAGTTCCACTTGATGGAAGGCTTACCAACTTTGTTCAATCTTCTCTTTGTTGAGTAAAGCCACATATCTCAGGTCTAAGAACAAGAAATCTTTTTCAAATGCCACGTTGTACATTCCAGCAAGTGTTACCAGGAATAATAAGTGATTCTCTCCTGAGCTGATAGAAACTATCAGTTGTAGACAGCAGTTATAACTGCTAAGTAAACAGGTCAACAAACAAGAGGGTGGGCAAAATCTGCTCTCAGCAGGAAGGTCATGAAATGAGGTGCCTCATGAAAAGAGAGAGGGAGAAATTCCATAATTGATTTCAGTTTTTTTTTTTTTTTTCCTATAGGAAGCCTGATGAAATACCATTTGGGAAAATGTGTTCTTCCAATATCTCTGAGAATAGGCTCCAGAGTGGGGAAAGTCTGACTCAACAGGACAAGATACACATTTGTCTACAGACTTTTGAACACAATGAGAAAGATAAAACTTTCAGTGGGAAGAAGACATTCTTTATGTATGAACAAGTTGATACTAAAGAGCCATGTAATAAGCAACCTGTCAATGTGGGAGAAACAATGCAGGTTGAGAAGAAAATGTTTTACAATAATCATTGTGGCAAGCATCACGAAACACAATCAAGAGAGAGACTCTGTGGACATTTCAACAGTGAGAAATCTCTAATGTATCCAACAGGTGTCAAAATAAATCTGATAAGCCAGACAGCAAAAAGTCACTATAAATGTAGCTACTGTACAAAATCTTTTAGCTGTAAATCTCCCCTTACCAGTAAGCAGAGAACTGACACAGGAGAACATTTCTATGTGTACAATGAATGTAAAGAAATTATGTACCAAAAGTCAGAACTCACAAGTGATCACAATTTTCACACTGGAGCAAAGGCATATGAACGTAGTAAGCTTAGGGAAGCCTTTGATGAGCAATTATCTCTGCAGAGAAATCAGAGACTTCACACAGTTCAGGAAAAGTATGAATGTAGTGAGTGTGGAAAAACCTTCACCAGCTACTTTGGTCTTTTTAATCATCAGAGATTTCACACAGGGGAAAAACTTTATGAATCTGGCCAGTGTGGAAAAGCTTTAAAAGACTACTCAGTTGTCCTTACACATCAGAGAATCCACATGGGGGGTAAACCTTATGAATGTAGTGAGTGTGGAAAAGCATTTACACAACATTCAGTTTTGATTAGACACCAGAGAATCCACTGTGAGGAAAAACCTTATGAATGTAGTGAGTGTGGAAAAGCATTTAGACAACATTCAGTTTTCATTAGACATCAGAGAATTCACACAGGGGAAAAACCTTATGAATGTAGTGATTGTGGAAAGGCTTTTTCTCAAAAGTCACACCTAATCAGGCATCGGAGTATCCACACTGGGGAAAAACTTTATAAATGCAATGAGTGTGGAAAGTCTTTTTCTCGGAAGTCAAATCTCATGGGGCATCAGAGAATCCACACGGGGGACAAACCTTATGAATGTAGCCAGTGTGGAAAAGCTTTTTCTCAAAAGTCACACCTAATCAGGCATCAGAGAATCCACACATTGGGGCAAACCTTATGAATGCAGCCAGCGTGGAAAAGCTTATCCTAGCCAGTTAGAACTCTATATATATCAGAGAATCAACACAGGGGAAACTGTTAGGAATATATTGATTGTAAAAAAGCTTTTTCTCAAAAGCAAACCTAATCAGGCATCAGAGAATCCACACAGGGGAAAAGTATTACATATGTAGCCAATTTATAAATTCCTCTACCTGCCGCTCAAGTCCCCATTACACATCAGAGAATCCACATGGGGAGGGTATTTATTTTGGATGTTCCAGTGCCTAAAATCCTTTTGCAGTCACGTTTCATTGCACATGAGTATTCTCATGGGAAAATCAGGAATGTAGACTGTGCAGAACCTAAATTTTTGTTAGATCCAGTCAATTTGCACAGGGTCAAAATGTTATTAATAAAATGAATGGAAAAGCTTTTAGCTGTGTCACACTTAATCAGGCATTAGAGCATCCAGATAGAATAAAGACTTAAAATGTAATGAGTGTATGAAAAGCTTTACTTCCGGTTTAGTCTCAATTTACACGAGAAATTCAAAAAGGTGATGAATAATGAGTATGTAAAAGCATTTGCAGTATATATTCACTTAAAGGTGGTGGAAAATTTATACACAAATACGTTTTGAATGTAGTGGAGAGTGTAACCACATCAATAATAACATACCAACAGAAATGAATACTATGTCACTTCATTGACTGAAAAAAAACACTTTTCTGATGTTATCCTTCAGCATAACCATGGAGCTCAGAAATACAAAAGCATGTAAACAGAAAAAAGCAGCTACCATAAACCTGATGTCATAACCTATTGGACCTTAGAAAGTGAAAGTAACGAGCATTAGCAAGAGTGCAAACAGACATCACTGTAGAAGTGCAATGTACATAGAAACCACTTTAAAAATCTCAGCAAGTGTGAAATGATAAACATGAGGAGTTACTGTCTTTCAGAACACAAACTAAATGTTGCCGAAATAATTCAGATGTGATTGGTTTATAATCTTGTTGTGGAGCGAAAAATGTAAATGAGTTCTTTCAGATTTTAATGCTAATAATAAATATTCAATATATAACATTTGTTTGGTATTGCATGGTCATAATTTACAGATTAACCTACTTCACATTTTTAGAATCTCAAAACACCACATTCTATTACAGACTATTATTATAATCACAGCTAATGATGCATGTAGCCATTGTAATTCTGAAGATTCAGCTCTGAAGGATGAATCTTGTCCGAAGTGGAGATTCTCTTGAGTCATTTGGTTCAATATGGATCCTGTATAACCTCTGTCTTCTTTAATACACTAATGTAGGAGCTCAACCCTGGATCGTAGCTTGTTTAAATTATGTGGGAAGCTATATGCATACGGTGTCGCTGGAGAATCCCCTGACAATAGTCGTGGTTAACTGAGCCTCCAACCTGGCCTGTTCACTGGGCATGCAGCTAAAGCGGTGTGCTCTGTCCCTCTGTGACCTTGGAGAAGCTATGCTAGAACTTCCCTGATGTTTAATGAAATGCAACCCCCATCCTGTTTACCAGTCATATGTGATGAACATGCCCCAAGGCATATTTTCATTCCGGGTGGTACATTTTCTTGACCTAAGTGCATGTAACATGAAACACTGTTTGCAGACTTGTGTGTCACATGTGGCCTTTGACTTGGGTCAAGGGTCAAGAAAGGTAGGCATATGTACCAGCAACTTACAATGTCTTTGCTTGGTGGGAGTTCTATTGAAACTGCTGTTCTGCCTCCCCATATTTCTACTCTGTGTAAGCTTGTAATATCTTCCCAGTAAACAAATCTTTCACCAGTTTCTGCCGTGGTTATACAGGAAAAGACTACCATCGCCTCACTCAATGGACTCAGGGCTTTCTGGTCAGGAAACACCTTAGTCTCTAGGAAGTATATTCCACAGATATAAATATTGTCATCAGACTCTGTGTTTTTGTATTATTTGGAATTATTATATAAGGTGGTGCCAATACTTCTCAGATTCACAGCAGTTTCATGCTGTTGGCAACGCCTGCATCGCCACGTACTTCCAGCCCCGAGTCGAGCGGAGGGACTAGGGTTATGAGACAGACAAGACAGACAAGGCACACAACACACAAAGACTCATTCTTGTGAAGTGAGGCCTTTATTCAAAGTCAAACTCTCTTATATAGTTTGCTTGGCCCCTCCCAGGATCTTCCCAATGGTTAAGCAACACCTAAGCTCCCCCAAGGACATGCAAAAAGGGGAAGCAGGAAGGAGGGAAATTGCAGTCAGGACGTGCAAGAATGGGAGGCAGGAAGGAGGGAAATTGCAATCAGGCCATGGGCTAAATGTATCAGGCCATGATTGCCCTTCCTGTTACACCTTTGAGAAACAAGCTGTGCTGTGGAGTTAACCTTTGGGAGACCCGGCCGTGCATGTCCCCCTTTTTTTTGTTTTTAATGGACACCTGTCTTAGGTTGTCCAGCAGTCAGTTGATGCCTTACCCGTCATGGGGAGCCCCACCTGGGGCATGTGGGGTCCCTGTCTTAGGTTGGTCATCAGCTCTGCCAGATCTTACCCGTCTCTGGCTGCCCAATACACATCATGCTCAACCGGACTTGAGCTCTAGGATTTTCCACAGCTAAAGTCATCATAGTTTGTCAAATGATGACCTGCTCCGGGGCTTGTTGCCTGCATAGGCAGCAAAGAAGAGTAAACAGTATTGCAATCATGGCTACCAACCATCAGTCCCAAGGCTAAGACTCTGCTCCATTCCTTAAACATCCATGCTACCAGTTAATGCCATTTACAATAACTTTCCTTGACATGAGGGTCACTTGGATCTTAACAATGTTCAAATATTGTTGAAAATACCAACAATCAAGAATCTCATACAGCTGAAATATTGCATGTATACCACAAACAGTTTTAGCAGGAACTGGAGACCCCAACTACCTATCATCCCATCTGGCTGTTACATTTCCAAACAGAAATGGACCCCAAAAGTTCTTAGGGAAAGGGGCATAGTCATCTGTTCTTAGCTTCTTCCTGGTGAGTGGGGGGTGCAGTTGGGTAACGGCAGCAGTTGGGGGTCAGTCCATCTAGTGGTTCCTGCTAGAAGGCAGAAGTCATCAGGTGTTTGATGTACGTCCTGGCACTTGAGAGGCTTCTCTTTCGGAACCATTCAGCTGCACAAACTTTGTAGGTCCTGAGAAAACAGAAATAGACATGCCTCTCCAAGAGCTTAATCATGTATCCATACATTATTTTCAAAAAGATTTGTCTTAGCAATTTAATTTTACCCAATTCAAAGGTCGGAACAAGAATAGAGCTTACCGAACCTGTATACACATTTGATAAAGTTACCAATTAAACAGAGACTAAAGTTCGTTGCTTTAATTTTTTAACAGCTTTAAAAAATTAGAAATAATTCACCTGTTGTCTTGGGAGATTACCTAGAAATTTACTGAAGTTAATTAATAATAAGGTGAAAATAATTTGAAAAGATGTTAAAACACTTGTTTCTCTCAAGGAATCAGACTCCAACTCCATTATCATAAAGGCAAAATTCAGAAATCATACACCTCATAACCATTTTCACTGTACAATTTAAACGAATTTGTTGTTTTCCTATAAGGCAAAATTTCACATACTTTCTTGTAAGTAAAAACACAAATAATTTACAATCAGGGCCAATTTCATAATTAGGAAACATCTGATAATCTAAATTATTTTGAATGACAATTACACTACTGAAATTTTTGTCTCAATATTTGAGAGTTCCAGGGATCCTACTAGAACGCTCAAAGTCATGAGACTTGGTTTAGAACTCTGAAGAATTTAGAGGTCCTAATGAGTTAAATAATAAAATACCTTTAGCATTTAACTGTATGCTCAATGCCAAGACAACACTGTAAGCTGAAGATCAAATATCATAGAAGAAAACATCATAGGAACTTTTCCCCAGTGGAGGTAGGGAGTCTGGTGTGGCCAGGGCCTGTTGAATTTGTTAGACCTCTCTAAAATTATTTACCAGGAGAAAGAAAGGGGGTAGGTCATCGTCCGTCACATCTTGTCTGTCAGTCAGTCACACACGCACCCAGTTCTGAACAAGAACAACTTAACAACTCAAGACAAAGATAGAACTGGAGAAAGAATAATAAAACAAAATCTAGTTTTTGTCCGGACAAAAATAATAGAACACCAACAATAATGACTAAACATATGCACAAACACCAAACACATCAGAACAGAGACATATAACTCTTAAACCCTTTGCGATTTCCAACACTTCTTTGACATACTTTAACCTGGAGCTATTTTATAAAACAAGTACTTAGGTTCCTCTCATGTTTTAGGTTAATTCAACAGTGGACCACTTTATATCAGATTATTTTTGTTAAATTAAGTTGCAGAACACGTGTCTTTCTTTCATTTTTTTTTCTTTCTTACTCTTTTTTTTTCTTTTTTTCTTTTATTTTGAATCTACCTTGCTTGAATTGCTTAACTCTCCGGTCAGCCTGTTCTGACCAACAGCATTCCCCATTTTATGTAGAAGTTCTTCAAGCTCGGTGTCCAATTTATCCTGGGAGAAGGCTGAACCCATTTTATATTCCTTTTCGCAGGATAAATTAAACACCAAAACCTAACTCTACTTCAAAATAAATCTAAAACCTAACTATGCCTCAAAATAAATCTAAAACATTAACTATATTTCAAAATAAATCTTAAACCTACCTATATTTCAAAATAAAACTCCCTTTCCTACCAGTTTAGGAAAGACTTACAATACGTCCCACTTACCTGCTGGCCAGCCTCCTGGGACGACCCTTCGTCATGTATCCTCTCTTTCTCGATCTCGGTGGGACCTCCATTTGTTGGCAACGCCTGCATCGCCACGTACTTCCAGCCCCGAGTCGAGCGGAGGGACTAGGGTTATGAGACAGACAAGACAGACAAGGCACACAACACACAGAGACTCATTCTTGTGAAGTGAGGCCTTTATTCAAAGTCAAACTCTCTTATATAGTTTGCTTGGCCCCTCCCAGGATCTTCCCAATGGTTAAGCAACACCTAAGCTCCCCCAAGGACATGCAAAAAGGGGAAGCAGGAAGGAGGGAAATTGCAGTCAGGACGTGCAAGAATGGGAGGCAGGAAGGAGGGAAATTGCAATCAGGCCATGGGCTAAATGTATCAGGCCATGATTGCCCTTCCTGTTACACCTTTGAGAAACAAGCTGTGCTATGGAGTTAACCTTTGGGAGACCCGGCCGTGCATCATGCATCATGGCTTCCCACAGTAAATTTCTTGCCATTGGATGAGCTACACCACCAGAAACCAGCCTGTGCCTGAAGTCTTTCTGTTTTACTGTCAACAGGTGCCTGAGATGCTGTGATGTCAGTCTTGCAAAATGGAGACCTCAGTTGAATGTCTTTCAACTGAACTCTTTCAAATGTAAGAGTAAGCACCAGGATCAGCACTGCGGCATGACAGAGTTATGAGCAACCTTGCAATGTCATAAGGCTTCAGACAATTTTACAACACTTTAAATTTTGCAGTAAAATTAGTTCATATTGTCATTTCCCCTGATGTTATTTGGTTAGTTTTACTAGTCACATTTTTCTGAGGATATTAAAGGTGTTAGGTGTGCTTTCTTTTTCCATAGCAATCTATGAAAACTATCTGTTTCTACAGAGATATCTTGTATTTACAAGAGAGCCATTACCCCTGCCATCTGCTCCAAGGTTCTATATTTTCCTTCATAACACTTGAGTAAGAAC
>NW_024466537.1:0-1164 GCF_017591425.1 Ochotona curzoniae | reverse complement strand
TAATAAGTACTATCAAGTGCAAGATTTCAGGTCTAAGAATACTCATCTTTTTTTTTTTTTCTTTCTACTCTTTCTCTGACTCTCAGGCTCATGCCTCTATCTCAAGATCACACAAACAAAAACAAAATCAACAATAAAAAAAGACAAATGCACATAAACACTTGAAACAAAACTCAAATCAGGTTTAATGGTGTGAAACTCCCATCAATCTTAGATGGCTTGTAAAATCTTTGGCAACAACCATACAAAAATCCCTACTTTGTAACAAACTGGGCAGAAGTCCTTAAATTTAGAGAATGTAAAAATCCAGTAATGAATTAATACACTGATATTTAAAAAAAAATGAATTTTTTTGGAGTTTGAGTGATAATTACTAATTAAATTTGATCATGGATTGATTTATTGATTCACCATTATAAAGGAAAAGGGAAAGAGAATCAGAAAGAGAGACATGGAAAGAAGAAACCTCCTAGGCATTGGTTCACTTACCAAATCGCATCACCAGCTGAAGCTGAGTGGCACTGAAGCCTCAGCCAAGAGCTTCTTCAGGGTGTCCTAGTTAACTTCAGGGAGCCATGGCTTTGGACTATTTTTCACTGCTTTCCTAGGGCACAAGAAGGGAGCTGGATGGAAAGAGAATCAGCTGAAATATGAACCAGCACCTGTTTAGGGAGCCAGCCATGCAAGGCAGCTGGTTCGTTGGTTTAGTCATAATGCAAGCCCTCAAATCCTATTAAGTGAGTCTTCAGCATGAGGAGATGTTATTCTCTGATGGTGGGATTGAAACAGAACCAATCCCTCCCAAATTTTCAGGTCTACAAAAACACTCTTTCTCTTTCTCTTTCTCTTTCTCTTTCTTTCTCTTTCTCTTTCTCTTTCTCTTTCACTTTCTTTCTGTGATTCTTACTCAGACAAAACACACACACCAATATGAAGTTGATCATTCACTACAGCTTTAAGGCACTCAAGCCTTCCAAAACCTTAGTTGTTTTGTTTTTGTTGAAGTCTTTGGCGTCCATAATGCCATCATCCCAAATAAGTTGCAATGTGGAAAAGTGCAAGGTGATATTCCTAAGTCCATCTTGTCCTAGTGCTTTGGAGAAAGCAGGTAATGTGAGAACTCATGGGCCAGTCTATCTCACTCTCAGGCCTCTGACCCACTGA
>NW_024466536.1:0-960 GCF_017591425.1 Ochotona curzoniae | reverse complement strand
GTCTGCATCTGTTACTTCACTCAACTTCACAAGCATCTCTGACAGTGTATGTCATTAGCATTCTTACTTTCAAGAGAGTACTAAAACAACATACTGATTCATACATCCCTCTCAGTGTAACCCATTCAACAGGCAGGACTTTTGGTAAATCCCTCATAGATGGCAATAGTGCTTTTGTACAAGGAGTGTCAGAGAGTTTTCTCATTTTCTTCTTGCCATAAAAAATTGAAACAAGGTATTTTTGGGCCCAGCGTGATGGCATAGTGGTTAAAGTCCTCGCCTTGTACACGCCTGGGATCCCATATGGGTGCCGTTTTAATCCTGGCGGTTCTGCTTCCCATCCAGCTCACTGCTTGTGGCCTGGGGAAGCAGTTGAGGACGACCCAAAGCCTTGGGATCCTGCACCCGCGTGGGAGACCCAGAAGAGCTCCTGGCTCCTGGCTTCGGATTGGCTCAGCACCAGCTGTTGCAGTCACTTGGGGAGTGAACCATTGGACAGAAGATCTTCCTCTCTCTCTTCCTCTCTGTATATCTGCCTTTCAATAAAAATAAATAAATCTTTTTTTTTAAAAAAAAAAAAGACATTTTCAAGCTACTGTCTGTATGAAGGCCCTTTTCAGAACCCGGGCATGGTAGTAATCTCTTCATGAGCTTTGTTTCCAGAAACACAAGGAATAAATTAATTTTGCTTATTAGACATACGTTGCAAGTAGAACTTCAGAGTGTTTTTGCTGATTCTGAAATAATCTCAACAGATCATATGCTGTAATATATGCCAATGAATGTTGTACTTGTTAACCTATACATATGACAAAATGGCATAGCACAATAGCCATAGGAAATAAAAAACTGGTCATTTATTCTAATATCTATGTTTTTAAAAACCCCTCCATTTTTAGCAAATTGTTTATAAAGCTGAGAATACTACTGTAAAGCAACCATTTCATAAGTCCTTAGAAA
>NW_024466535.1:0-936 GCF_017591425.1 Ochotona curzoniae | reverse complement strand
TCATCAGTTGTTAGAATATTATCAACCTGAAGAAAACCTTTTAATTGTGTTAGATTTGCCAGCACTCATCTCAGTTTGCAAAAACTCAACTTTGTTTGTAGATGTCCATTCGATTCTGCTCTCTGCATTTGATCTGAGAAATCAGTGGAAAAATGGCCAAAGCTTTAATTCCCTGTACCCCCACACCCAGGATATTTACAAAGAACTGCTGGCTCCAGGCTTCTCATCCTGTCTGCTTCTGCTGCACTAACATTTCTGGAGGGAACAGTGATTCCCCATCTCTCTCTCTCTCCCTCAACTCTGATTCTTCCACACTCTGCTTCTCCTTTCTGAAAATCTGCTTAACCAATAAAAATAATTTATTCAAGAAGAAAAATAGGACCTATTTACATTTCAGCTCTCAGTCTGGTGCTGTTGCTTAACAGGATAATAGTCCTCCACTCTAAAAGTCATCATTCCATATGGACATGGATTCATGGGCTGGTATTGCCTCTTGCCATCCAGCACCTGGCACATAACCTGAAAAGCATTTTAGGATGGCACAAGACAGTAAGATCCTGCAGCAACAAAGAGCACCCCACTGAAGCTTCTGCCCCCTTGCTTCTGATCTCGCAGGTTTCACTGAAGTATGCGTTTTGGGGAGTGATCCTACAGATATTAGATCATTATCTCTGTGTATGACTTCTGCCCTCTGAAATTTCTCTTCCAACAAAGAGCAGCAATGTATACATAGCAAAACCTATTTCAATTCTTGTGTATATTCATTTGTTGCAATCCATTTTAGTTATTTACTTGCTGGTGTATGTATTTATTTCCCTATTCATTTATACTAAAGTAAACCATTTCCTGCATTGATTTAACTTTTTTAAAAAAAGATTTTCTTATATTATGTTGCTTAATAGGCACTGGGGTATCCACTCCTCTCCACAAGTTCCC
>NW_024466534.1:0-94320 GCF_017591425.1 Ochotona curzoniae | reverse complement strand
CCATACTCAGCGCACTGTTCCCAGCCACTGTGTACACTCAGTGAGCTGCCTTCGGTATGCCTGAGCTCTACAGGCTGCTCCCTTCCTGGTGAGTAAGATTTGATTTAAAAAAAAAATGCATTTTAATCCAACCTAAAAAATTGAGAACTATGTATCTTGTGTGATGTTTTCTTTTGAACATATTAGTGCAGTAACTATTTTGCATTTTTGGAGCCATAATTGCCTTGCGTTGCCCTGGTTCTTCTTGGCTTTTCCTTTCCTCTGCTGGTTGGTACCAAGCCAACACAGTTTATTAGTTCCTCTGATATTGCTCTTCTCCTTCCTCCATGTTGCCTTCAAAATTGGTCCCTTCTGTTCTTCTCTCTTCTCTACTTATTCTTCCACCCACCCACTCCCTCAGTTTCGTCGCTCTTCTGGTGTTTCAGCACCTTTTGGTTTTCTGTTTTATGTTACTCAGAGCAGTTCTCCAAGTTTGAGAGATGTGATAAGTAAGTGGAGCAAAGTGTGATTTAGGGGATGCAGAGGGTGGAGGAAAATAACGATTCTTGATCTGAGTGAATTATTTTCCTTTAAGGCAGCTGGCTTTTGCTGTAGGCAGTAGCAATATCCAAGTGGCTGCAATGGCCAGAGCTGAGCTGATCTTAACCCAGGATCAAGAAACTTCTTGCAAGTTTCCCATGTTTGTGAGAATTTCAAAGTTTTGGACTACCCACCATTGTGTTACCAGGCTACAAGCAGGGAGCTGAATGGGAAGCAGGGCCAACAGGACAGGAGTCGCTGATCAAATTGGATCCCAGCTCATGTAATACAAGCACTTTTAGCCACTTAGCTACCATGTCAGGGCCAAATCACAGATTTCTATAATGACAAAAAACAAGGATGAATATGGGCTGCACTCATGTGAGGTGTTGAAACTGCAGGTAAGCTATAGCCCCAGGAACAAGATCAGAGCCACACAAAATCAGGCCTAGGAACAGGCATATATGGCTCCAAGCATGAGGAGACAGACAAGGCTTGTATTAGTTTCTAAAACACAGGATGAAATACAGAACCTTTCCCAATTAGTGGCACAGTAGCTTGGGATCCATTCATAGTCTCAAGTGAGTATTTGTGTATATTGAAAACCAGCCACTTTGGCAACCCATTAACAAAATTAACAACAATTAGGGGTCTGGCAGGAGGGCTCAGTGGCTAAATCCTAAGTTTGCATGTGTTGGGATCCTCCATGAATTTCAGTACATGTGCTACCTGCTCCACTTCCCATGTAGCTCTCTGCTTGTTGCCTAGGAAATTAGTAGATGATGGGACAAAGCCTTGGGACCACACACACACACACACACAGAATGCCTGGATAAGGCTCTTGGCATCCGATCAACTCAGTTCCCGCTATGGGGTCCAATTGTGAAGGGAACCAGCAGATGGAAGATTTGTCTCTCTGTCTCTTCTTCTCTCTGTACATCTGCCTTTCCAATAAAAAAATAATTATCAAAATATCAATGAGGAAAAGTCATTAACAAAAAAAGCCAAGTAAATAATAAATTTTAGGAATTTAAATATCATCCTTCATAAAACTTTTAATCATTGATGAGATAATGAGAAGATTTTCTGAAATATTTAGGAATAAGATGTTTTAAAACAGGGCCAGAGGCAGTAGCCTTCTGGCATAAGTCCTTGCTGGGCACACGTAGGCATCCTCATAGGCACCAGTTCTAATCTCAGTAGCCCTACTTAACATCTTGCTCCCTGCTTGTGGCTGGGGAAAGCTGTTGAGGATGGTCCAAAACCCTGGGATCCTTGCACCCAAGTGGGAGACCTGGAAGAGGCTTTGGGCTCTTACTTCAGACTGACACAGCTCTGGCTATTGTGACTGCTTGGGGAATGAATCAGTGGACAGAACATCTTCCTCTCTGTCTTTCCTCCTCTCTGTATATATGGCTTTAGAATAAAAGTTATTCAAATATTCAATAAATGTATGATTTAAAACAGAAACCACAAGCCACAATTTGTGGATACCAAAGGCCAAAAAGTATGAAAACCAAGTTAGAGAGATAGATATTGCATAGCATAGAAAATAATAATATGGTATATATAATATAGAACGCTGCAAGTTTTCCCCCTAGATTTAATGTCGACCAGCCTTAAACATTGTTGTGAATGTGTAATCATGAAATTAATCACAGAAAGGAAACTGTAGCAGAATGGTCAAGTTTTAAGCAGTAAAACTGTCAATGTACACTAACGGACATTTTGTGGAAAACCAAACTTAAACTGATGAGATAATCAAGCAAGACCTGTGGAGAGGAGATCAATATATACAATCAAATTATTATATGCTAGTAAGAAACAGATATGGAACAATATGAAAAGCAAAATACAGACCATGTAATGAACAAAGCTAAGAGAAATGCAATTGAAGATTATTTTATAGCATATTTTCAAAATATTCTTTCATTCTGCAGTTTAAAGTTGAACTAAGGAAAAAAATGCCAATATAAGAAGAAAAGTCCCAGAATCTATTCAGTGTTTAATGACTTGTAACTGGAGCCTCTTGTCACACATTTTTGGGTTTCCAGACTTGAACATGAAGCAGAGAGGGAAGGAGAGGCCAGGAGGTGGACTTATTGAGAGGCAACAGCAGCCCCTGCTCTTGGAAGGCTCAAGCTGCAACAGAGGAGGCCACTCCCAGCCTGAGGTGAAGCCACGCCCATCACTCCCCATCCCTAACTCCAGAATTCCTAGGGAAGGCCTGACACCATTGTGCTTTCCATTGGCTCTGCAACCTCTGATGTCATGCGCAGTCAATGTCTGTGGGAGTGGTTCAATCACACACACTCAGAAAAGGCTGAGGAACCACACAGGAGATTCTTCTAAGGGGCCGCCATAGCCAGGTTGTTGTTTCTGTTCCCAAGAAGGCCCAGGTGGCTCAGCTGGTGCTGCCCTGTGAGCTCCCTCCTCACAGGAGCCTCTGCAGGACACCCGACTCCTCAGGCTGGAAGCAGTGAGTGTGTGCAAGCATCTCCTCAGGCCACGGGGCAAGGTACAGTACTGGGGCCTTGGGGTCCTCACTCTGCATCACTGACCTTAAACAAAAAGCCTCTCATAGGATCTGGTGCCATTGGAACTACAGCCAGGAGCCCCGGGTAACACTCAGAGATAAAAGGATTGTAAAAGGAGTTTTCTCTTGCCCTTATCTAGTTCCAAACATTGCTGCCAGCCGTCTCTTTCACTGACCTTCAGGGTTGCTTGTGAGCCCCAAAATTAGTTCAGATAGAGACCATAAAAGGTCAGCTACTTGATAACCACTCAGCTTGTACCTTACTGTTTAGGATTTGGCTTTTCAGATAACAGAGAGACACTGATCTAGAAAGTCTGGAGCAGCCAGGGAAAAATGTAAACTAGTCTATAATGGCTAAGCTTGTACTTACTGGTCAGGCTCCCTATTTGCTTCTCCTGGACTTTACTCGGGAGGATGTAGAGTTAAATTCTTCCTCACTCACTAGGTTGTTGGCGATTTCCCTGCTCACCTGCATCCAACTTCAATTGTTAAAATGCAAAGTCATGTGAAACCGTGCTTAATCAATATATACTGCAAAGTTTCAATTGTGGTTTAACATTCTACCCCAGTTTATTACTTTTAATTCCAAACAGCTTGTAACTACATAGAAATGTTGATGTTAAGTTTGTTCTCAGGTGTTATATATGATGGATGTTAATGTTGATTCATTCACTGTTTCTGTGCCACTGTGATTTAGGTTAAACACAAAAACATGCAAGCTTGGGAGAAAAAGAAAAAAGTTTGTAGCAGCTGGTTGTGTATATACTAAAACTGAGATGTCAAGGAAGTAGTTACAGGGTGTGGTTAAGAGCTTATATTTTCTAACATATTGGTTACTTAATACCATGTTAATTAACTTCATGCTGCTGTTAATTTCAATGTTTCTTCCTGTTGTTGGAGTTGGGTGGTAACATCTTATTGAAGGGAGTGATATTCTGCCAGCTCTACTTTCAGACCAAGGATGGTCTCCCAATGAAACTGTTGAATTTATCTAGATGATAAGAAGCCGGATTATCTGCATGGTCCATTCCCCCAGTGAAGGAACCATGACTGGTTATGAACTGCACTACTGTAACAGTATGGAGGAATTCAATATCACGGGAAGGTTTTGGGAAGGGCTGGGGGAATCCTAGAGCCTTTGAAACTGTGTAATGAAATAATATAAACATAAATTTTTAAAATTGAAAAATGACTCACATTTTAACAGATTTTGCAGTGAGGAGTGGAGATTGCCCAGGGATCATTCGAACTTCAAGTTTTGTTTTAAGTTGGCCTGATTTTCTTGTGATGAGACACAGCATCTCAAGCCCCATTCAGAGTCTGCAGGAATGCTTCTCCTAAGGGTCTGGTGTAGTTTTCTTCTTGCGGATAGCAGACCAGCTCAGACTCCAGTAGTTAGAGCAATGTACAATCTAAATTTCATACCTATTAGGAAAAAAGACTTTGTCATTTCTGGCCTTGGTCTCTTTGCTCTTCCAACAGCAAAGGTGACTAAATTCTAGTACAGTCTGACATTGATGTTTGTGATTGCTTAATTTGTATTTTTCAGTAATGTGGTATCACAGAAAATCAAGTGGCTACTTGCATATGGATGAAGACCGGGCTGCGTCGCTTACAATTCTGCTCCTCATTAGGAAATCTGTTAAAGTAGCCTTACATGTCCCAAATTCTTGGGCTCTTGTCCCTCTATGGGACATCCAGAACCTCTAATTGTCTTGGTTTGGTTTAACCCAGAAAGTGCTGCCATTTATGGAGTGAACCAAAAGATGGATCTCTTTCTCACTGCCTTCAATAAAATAAGCGTTAATAATGTCTATTTGTTTATTTTCTTTTTGATTATTACTTGTTGTCTGTTTTATTTATTTTCAACTGAGAGTTTAAACATAAAAGACAGAGATCTTCTTCCCATTAGCTCGTTCTTAGATGGCTAAAATGATCATTGCTGGGTAAGCTGAGTCCTGGACACTACAGCTTCCTCCAGGTGTTCCATGTGGGTGATCAGGGCCCAGGCACTTGCATGATCTTCAACTGCTCTTTGCAAGAGATTAACAGAGAGCTGGGTTGGAAGTGGAACAGCTGATTCCATGTGGCATGTTGGTGTTGCAATTGGCATCTTTGCGTAATAGATATAATGATGCTGGTTTTTGCTTTAGCTTTGATACTGGTGACAGTGTTTTTTTCTTGCTTTTTCTTTTTCATATACTAATTTGTAGCAAGTGTTTCACTATGGGACAATATCCTTAGGTTAGAAATTGTGGATAAATTTTGATGGTGTATGAGGTGTTGGTCGGGTAGAAGGATTGAGGTCGACCTGGTTGGTTTGACTTTATTTTCTTTTCTAGTGTTCACTGAGACCTCTGATCACATTGCTAAGTAGTAGTTCCCACTGGGTGGGCACTGACAGTGCAGCATTCACTTATCCTGATACAGTCGGCTAGTCAGTATGTAACTTCCCTTGCTGTTTTGTTAGGTTTTCCTTCACATAATGTGCTGCTCTATTTAGAATCACTGCAAAGAAGCATGCAGTCCTAAAAATTGTGTGTGAAAACCTGCACCAAACATCTATGCCAATCCTTGTTTTCATATTAGTTTTCTCTTATTTTTTTAAATCAGTTTTATTAATTTATTTTATTTATACAAGTCATAGAGACAGAGTTATCAACCATCAGGTGGTTAACTCCTTAAAGTCCTACAAGATTGTTACAAGGTCTGGCAAAAACAGGAGCCAGGAACTAAATCTGTGTCCATGATAGCAGGTGCAGTGACTCCCATACTTGAGAAATTCCCTGCCTGCTTTCAGGGAGTGCATTGGCATCAAATGGAATTTGTTGTGGAGCCATAGCAAACACAGTGGTAGTCCAGTGTAGGGTGAGGATCTCCTAGGCAGTTTCTCAGCCACTCCCCTAGATGTCCACACCTCCTCATTTTAACC
The DNA here is from genome assembly GCF_017591425.1 of Ochotona curzoniae. Classification (NCBI taxonomy): domain Eukaryota; kingdom Metazoa; phylum Chordata; class Mammalia; order Lagomorpha; family Ochotonidae; genus Ochotona; species Ochotona curzoniae. The sequence goes on along the minus strand of NW_024466534.1, from coordinate 88,333 downwards.
GAATATCTTATAGGATTGCATTTTCTGTCCTTGATTAAGATATGTGTCTCCTGAATTTTTGTTTGGGTAGATTCTCTAGTGTCTGCAATGAACATTTGCAAATTATCCAGAACAAATTTTGATGATTTTTTAAAATTTTTGTTGGAACGTCAGATTTATGGAGAGAAGGAAATTTCACTTCCTTTCACTGATTCACTCCCCAAGTGCACTTACTGGCCAGGGCTGATAACTCACTGAAACCAGAACCCAGAGGCCTCTTCTAGGTCTCCAACATGGGCACAGGACCCCAAGACTTTGGGCCATCCTCTGCTGCTTTCTCAGGCCACAAGCAAGTAGGTGACTTGGGAATTGAAGCAGCCAGGACATGACCTGGTAGCTATATTGTGATCACAGTGTGTTCAAGGTGAGGACCTCAGCCAATAGGCTACCATTCCTGGCCCAAAACCCAATTTTAATAACACTGTACTATTTCAAATAAGTTCAGGTATGTTACAGTCAGAATTTCTTTTTTTTACCCACCCTGTATATAATTGTTGTCATTGTTTTATTTATTATAAATTGTATCAATTCTGTTCATTGTTGGTAGTATCATTTTGAAAGTGACTTAGAAATCAGGTTGGAGCACAGCTCATGCCAGGTAGGTCCTTGCACATACTGATCCGTGTGAGGCAGAGGCACTAAGCCACAGCATCCAAGGGGCCAGGACAAGTGAGGGGCTCTGCCAAGCGGAGACAGGCCAACCACCGGCCTACACCTGCTCTATGGCAGGGCAGAGGCCCGGTTGGGGAAATAACAGGACACCCTAGCTGGGTTGAGTTTCCCACCAAGGAGTGCATGGGCTGGAACTGAGGCTACATTCTGATCAGGATACAATCATAATCTCACTTGGCACAATTGTGGACTGGGATGGGAAGCACCAAGCCAGGCCAAATTCCAACACCATCTGGTGCTCTGGAGGACCGGGGAGGGTTGTGTGACAGACTAGGTTAGGTCTCAGCCCTTACTGAACCATGTGTGAGCTGGGTAGGGGTATGGAAGAGCCATGGCTGGGTTGAAATATCCAACAACAAGAACCAGCTTGGGTCGGAGGCCAGGCAGGAAAAGCCACTGTTCCTCCTAGGATAGCAGGCGAACTGAGTAGTGCTGGCTCATGGACCCACTGGTATGCGCGAAAACTGGCAGTGGGAGAGGTTCTGGTGGAGAAGCCTGGGCAACTTCTCTGGCAGGACACAGTCCCATGCAGGTAAGCGCGAGAAGCACAATAGGGAACAACCCAGAACAGGCAATGAAAATTATCCCACTGGCATACACATGGCATGGGTTGGGGGCAGACCAGCCTGAATCTGTTCACATTACCTTCTGGTGAATCCGAGCACCAGAACAGAGTGTGGGTCGAGTCGGGTTCGGTTGCAACACATACCAGTACACAACAAGTAATGCCAAGGTGAGATGAGCCGTACCAGATGTGGCTGCAGCACACAAACAGCACATGTGACAATCAGGGAGGAGGCAAAGCCAACAGGGGAACGTGGGCACCCCTGCTGGACAACTACTTCCATTGGAAAGTGTGAATACGGATGGGGGCAGTTCAGACTAGGCAGGGCTATAGCACCTGTGGGCCTCACGGTGAGCTGACTGTTCTGACTGGTGTAAGTTAAAATTAGAGTGGGTTGAGGGGTGTTTGGGCTTAGCCACAGCGTTAGCTGGCAGAGGCTGGTACTAGGAGCTAATTCTGTCAAGTCAAATGCCAAAACCACCTGGAGATTGCATACTCTGGGAGTGGGTGTGGCCTAGTAGGGAAATAGTGGGCACCTCCCTCAGGGTTATCACCCTCACTGGACAGCACGAAACCCAGGCTAGGAGCAGGGGTGGCTTGACAGAAAGGCACCTGCCAGTGGGTGTATGGGCTGGATAATAGGTTGGTTGGGTTGAACTAGGCTTCAATGTCCATTGACGTGTGCGAGAGCTAATTGGGATGTGGTACAGACTGGACAAGCCTGCAGTGCATACTGGCAAGCATGGGAACCAGGGTAGGGGGCAGAACTGGTAGGGGTTTTGGGGAGTCGCCCCAACTAGGCTGCAGCTCCAACTGGTTTGCGTAAAGACCGAGTATGAAGTGGGTAGAATCGAGCTGGACTACAGCACCCATTGGTTCACAAGGAAGACAGGGCTGGAAGCCGAACGGACCCAGCAATCGCAACGACCAGCATATGCATAAGCTGATTGGTGTGACGAACAGTGTTGGAGTCTGTACTAGCAAACTCACTCAAGAATCGGATCTGGGATCAACTCAGATGAAGTTTCTTTGGATATTTCTCGAACTGAACTGCTGATCTTGGAACCCCAACCATCAAGAGACTGTCAGCCAGTGGACTCTGAATAAGTTTCATTATGGTTGGGACGGAGAGATTGGCAGCAATCCAGAACTGATGAACTATCAAAACTCTATGAGCAGGACCCTTGGAGCGCGCCTCATGCTGGGGATCGGGGATGGGTGGGAGGTAGGGTGGGGCTTTCCCCTTTGTTACTCCCCTAACCCTAGATACAGGGCAAAATGATTATATTAATGTGGAAACAATGATATTACCCACTTTCACCCTGTAGCCCGTGACCCTTTGTACCCTAATAAACTAAGATTATTTAAAAAAAAAAAATTGACAGCAGCATTAAAATAAATAAAGCAGTGTCAGTCAGTATGTGTTTGCTGGAATGGATGTATCTCAGTTCAGTGCACAAAATTCAAGTCCTGGTTAGTCCTCTCTTTCAATCCAGCCTCCTACTAATGCATCTGAGAAGCATCTTGTGATGGCATAAGTGCTTGCATATGTCCCACCCACATGTGACATGCAAGAGGGGGACCTGGAGTCAGTCTAACACAGCCACAGCTAGAAAGGCATTCAGAAATAAATCAGTGAATAAAACACCTGTATTTCTATTATTAGTTCTTTTAAGTGAATAGACATTGTAATAAAGTGATGTAACTATCTTTCCATCTAGTTTCAAGGTTAATCATCAGGCAGTGGTATTTGCAAAATGCCAGGCAACATCTTTATGAATCATATACGGGATGAGTAGGAGGTTCAATGGGAAAAGCAAGCCTGACTTTTGATTACCATATTTGTACATTTAAACAATCCATGTGACATGTTCTGAGATGAGATAACAGGTTTCACTTCTGCACGCAATGCCAGCATTCCATATAAGGACCAGTTAAAGTCCTGATGTTCACTTTCTGATCACGTTTCCCCGCTAATGTGCTTAGAAGATAGCATGAAATGTCCCAATTCTTTGGATGCCTGCACCCCTGTAGAAGATCTGAATGGAGTTCAGTCTTCTGGCTTTGGCCTGTACCTTGCTGCCTCTTGTGTCTCCCTGGGAAGTAAACAAGTGCAGGGAACATCTCTCAGACTGGCTCTGACAGTTGTTATCTAATACTTTTTTTTTCTAAGATTTATTTATTTTTATTGAAAAGTCAGATATACAGAGAGAAGGAGAGAAAGAGAGGAAGATCTTACAGCCCATGATTCACTTCCCATGTGACCGTAACAGCCAGTGCTGTGCCAATCCAAAGCCAGGGAACTGGAACGTCTCTGGGTCTCTCATGTGGCTGCAGGGTCCCAAGGCAATGGGCAGACTATGACTGGTTTCCCAGGCCACAAGCAGGAAGCTGGATGGGAAGCGGGGCTACGGGATTAGAACTGGCAACCAAATGGCATCCCATCACATTCATGATAAGGACATTAGACACAAGGCCACCACGCAGGACAGTAATTTTCTCTCTTAAGTAAAAAAAAAAAAAAAATATATATATATATATATATATATATATATATATATAATGCTCTGTAGAATGGGGACTCTTACATTTCTAAGAAGCTCTTCTAAAAAATCTTCTGAAAAGATAATTATTACCATCACGGGATGATTCTAATATTTAAAATTCTAGAGATTTTTCATCAATGTGCACTTGAATACTATTATAATGTACAGTGTAGTGTTTGAATATAGACACAACACAATCTGAGTAAACCAGGTGCCTAGGCTTTCCATGAATCTGTGCTTTTACAGCACACCCAGTCCTGCATTCCAGTGTACTGCATAAGCTTATCCTGCTGTGAACTGGAGTGACTAAACACTAGGATGGAACACTGGATCTTGCTCATTCTGGCTTGCATTTTTTGCTACCTCTTCTAACTAGTTCCGGTCCCAGGTCTTCAGTCTTACCAACACATAACAATCAAAATTCTAAATTTGCAGCTATTTCTTAACACATATTTAATAACATGTTAGATTTTTCTTCCATTGGCTTTATTTCATTTTATTGCATCCTGTTTCATCTACTTTGACTGGAAGAATTTTTTTTTATTGTTGTTAACATTGTATTATGTGATACAGTTTTATAGGCACTGGGGATTTCCCCCACCCCTCCCATACCCCTCCTCCCATGGTGGATTCCTCCACCTTGTTGCATAACCACAGTTCAAGTTCAGTTGAGATTCCTTCCTTGCAAACACTAGCATAAAGTCCAGCGTCTTATTGTCCAGATAAGTTCAGTGGCCTCTTGGGGAGACCTTCTCTGGTCTGAAGATAGGGCTAACAGAGTAAAGATCCGGTCAGTTAAAAGCCCCAACAAAACCTCAGTATCAATATACAACATTATGGAATTAATTGACATAGTATTGGGTAAACAATATGTTAAAAATAATGCAAGTTCCATTCTTCGAAACATCTGGGTTGAGACAGTATCAATGACAGGTTCAAAAAAATAACCAACAACCAAACAAAAATTACAAGTTAAATCAAGGCAAACATGTGGTATCTAACCTTTTGGGATTCACTCATTTCCCTTAGCATTATAGTTTCCAGTTGTGCCCATTTAGCCACAAAGAACTGCATTTTGTTTTTTTTAATAGCTGAGTAGTATTCCATGGAGTAGATGAACCAAAGCATTCTTATCGAATCTTCTGCTGATGGGCATTTCGGTTGCTTCCATGTTTTTGCAATTACTGATTGTGCTGCTGTTTCATCTACTTTGTAGCAAATAACAGTTCTTTATTCTTTTTACTGACTGAATGCAGTCTCTTGGCATTCATTATGGTTCACTACTAATAAAATTGGGGAAAACTAATGAAATCTAGAATCAAAAGAATAGAGTATTTTTTTTTCCTTCTGTGTCTTTTTTTTTTCTTCCCTTGCCTATCTTATGTTGGTGAATGTTAAATTACACAACAATAAAAAAGTAGTCATTCTAATGTGGTTACATATCTTAGAGGAAGTGCTTTTGGTTTTTTGGCATTCAGTTGTGTGACAGCTCTACATTTGTCATCTGTAGATACTATTTTATAGAGTCCTGTTTCTATGTACCTCAATTGAGTTTTATTGGGGTATATATTAATGTTTGTAGGTTTGCTCAACGTATATATATATGGAATTTATTAATAAATAAATGTGGAATTTCAGTGAATGCTTTCTGTAAGGTAATTTTAATAATGCTTGTCCTTCATCCTTTTTATGTGAAATATTTGGTTGGTTGATTTGCATTTATTGGGCCATTTTATGCAACTTTAGGTTAGGTGCACCTTGGTTATTATGTTTGAGATTATTAATGTGTTGTTGCATTTATTTTACATTTATTATGATAATGATTTTATATCTGTTTTATCAGGTATACTGGTCAGTATTTTCTTTTTTAATAATCATTTTATTTTTACTGGAAAGTCACATATACAGAGAGAAGGAGAGACAGAGGGGATAGATTTTCTTTCTGTTGAATCACTACCCAAGCTGATGCATCAGCCTGAACTGAGCCTATATGAATGCCATAGCCTGGAGACTCTTCTGGGCCTCCCACACAGGTTCAGGGTCCCAAAGCTTTGGGCCATCCTGGAATGCTTTCCCATGCCACAAGAGGGAGCTGGATGGGAAGTGGAGCTGCTGGGATTGGAATCAGCACCACATGGGATCCTGGAGGGTTTAAGGTGAGAACTTAAGCCACCAGGCCACACCACCAGGCCCAGATGATTTGTTACTATTATTTTAACTAGATTTCTGGAATATGAAATGTTATTTTGGAAGAAGCATTTAAAAAGAATATGCAGAAAACCAATTGTATAGCAATGGAAATTTCGTTTTCACTAAGCAATTCCATTGTGAATGTGTGTGCTTTTTCCCCCTATTTAAAGCATTTATAGCTGAATATCGTCCAACTGTTTTTTCAGTCTAGTTTAGCAATCTAAGTATTGTTAGGCTCAGCATAAATTTGGAACTATTTTCCCCTTCTCAAATTTTTACAATAATTCTAGAAAAATTTGTGTTATTTTGGTAGATGTTTGTTAGGGAATATACCTGGGGTTAACATTTGGTTTAAAGAGATTTTATACCTGATTCATCGTTACTTACTTTTGGTTTGTCAGGTATTTTAGTTTCTTTCTAATTCAGTTTGGTAGGCTAATGCTACATATCCAGAAATTCAGCATTACTAGCAACTTATTGTTTATAATTACTGTTTGTAGTCCCTAGTGAGCCATTGCATTTCTGGTTTTTGTTTGTTTGTTTCCAGTAAAGATTGATCTTATCTATAGGAAAGGCAAAGTTATAGAGAAAGATGGAGTCAGAAACAGAGATATCCTTGTGTTTTATCCCTCTCCAAGTAATCACAATGGCTAACGCAGGACCAGGTTGAAACCAGAAGTCAGTAGCTTCTCCAGTTTTCCCACATAAATACAGGGAATGAAGCACTTGGGACATTTGCATTCCCACATGCAGTAGCAGGGAGCAAGATTAGAAATAAAGCAGCTGAGTCTGGCATAGTAGCCTAGTGGCTAAAGTTCTTGCATTACATGGGCCAGGATTTCATATGGATGCTCTTTCTAAGCCAAGCAGCCCCCAACCAGCACCCATCTTGTGACCTGAGAAAGCAATAGAGGACAGCCCAGTATTTATTAAAAGAAAAAGAGACAGGTAAAATTAAAGGAGCAAGGACTTGAGGTGACATCTACATGGGAAGGTCATAGCACAAGTAATAGCAGAACCCACTTTGTCACAGTCAGCCCTGACCCACTGTACTTCTGTGACAGTAGTTATAATATGCTCTTCTTCTTCTTGATGCTATGTACTTGAGCCCAGTTATTTTTTTTTAAAGATTTATTTTTGTATTTTTATGGGAAAGGCAGACATACAGAGAGGAGAGACAGAGAGGAAGATCTTCCATCCAATGTTTCACTCCCCAAGTGAGCTCAATGGCCGATGCTATGCCGATCCAAAGCCAGGAGACTCTTCTAGGTCTCCCATGTAGGTGTAGGGTCCCAAAGCCTTGGGCTGTCCTCGACTGCTTTCCCAGGCCACAGGCAGGTAGCTGGAAGGGAAGCAGAGCTGCCGGGATTAGAACCAGAGGCCATATGGGATCCCGGGCATGGAAGGCAAGGAATTAACCACTGCGCCACTGCGCCGGGCTCACCCACTTATTTTTTAATCTAGCAAGAGATTTATTGATTTTAGTTTCTTCTAAGAAAAATGAATGCTTGTTTTATCTTGAGTATTGCTTGGTATAGATTTTACTAATTTTGTCACTAATTTCCTTTTACTGTTCTCACATTTCGCTTTTTATTTTTCTATGACTTGCAGATCATTACTTAGGGTGCTTAATTAATATTTTTGCTGTTGTTTAGGTGTTGGCCATCTTAAGTGAAAATGTCTTGGTTTTTATATTTCTCTGATGATGGTTGGTTCTTTCTCATTTGTTAGTAGGAAGTATAGTTGAAAATAAGAGTGTGTTTTGGTTGCCATAAAGTAATACTACCGGATATGTGTTTTGAATCACTGTAGGTGATTTCTTATGATTCTTACTAAAATTTAATTTTGATGATGTTTACACTGTTGAGATTGGTGCATACATATGTGAACACTGATTAAGTTAGGAAGGGTCATGAATGCGGGGAAAGTGGATGAGACTATTGTTTCCAAATTTTCTTCTTTCTGTGTCTGTGGGATGGGGAAATAAGAAAAGAAGCCACTCCCAGAATTCCCAACACCCCCAAACCCTGGTAATGGCCATCTGATTTTCTAGTGTAATGTCCCCAAGGCAGAGCATGCTCTGAGGTTTCTGTTCAAGTGATTTCCATAAAATATGCTTCCAAGGTCTGTTGTTTGACATACTCCATGTTATAGTCTCCATTTACATAGATCTTTGCTGTCAATACTTGGCTGTGGTAGCTGTTCAATTTGTTTTTCCCTCCTCCATCTGCTATGATAATAGATGTCCTCTGCAAGTACAAGTGGACTGTCAGATCCCCCCATGCCGGAGTCCAGCTCCACCCGAGTTCAGAGCTCGGGAAGGGTGTGTGGAGTCGGCGATAAAGAAAGACACAGACACAGACACTTGGTGCGTTCTCACAACAGCTCAAGAGAAAGCTGTCCTTTTTATTTACTCAAAACCCTTCTTAAGCTTCTGCACAATCAACTATTCTAGTTTTTTTTTTCTTTTCAAAATTAAGGGGCATGTACAGACATTTGGTCACTCCATCTGCACTTCAAGGCTAAGCAGGTGCTCCTAAAGATAATTTTGCAAAATACTGTATTTATATTCTTCAAAGCAAGCTATTGTTTATTCTTCAACAGTAGCCTTGGAGCAACAGCCATGACTCCAAGGCCAAGGCACATGCGATTACCTGCTAATCAGTAGTACTTTCCCACCACATTTCTACTTCTACAATTTACTCATCATTTAATGGGAAAATAGGTTACAAGGGAAAAAACCTAAGTTCTAAAATAGAAACTTCAAATGTTAAATCTCCCTACAACTATAGACCCCTACAACCCCATAAACAATAAAGCAATAATCAAAAGCTTTTTTCTTTAATAAAAGCATCCTTAATTCCTCTAGCTAAAAATTATAAAAGTGGCTAAAACAGTTAAATTTTGCATGTTCCAAAAAAATTGCAAAGACAGGCTAGCCTTTGAGATAACAATAACTATATCCATTGCCATAGCAGTTTCAGCTCTCACTCCCATCACTTGCATTAATATTTAGGATATTTTCAAGCCCCTTCCCAGAAGGTGTGCTATATGTCTGGGCCCAATTTCAGGGCAATGGGTAGGTACACAATAAGGTGTCCAGAAATGGCATGGGTTTAATTGTACTCCTGTACACAGTTAAAGACCCACTCACCAAGATATTATCAATAACATTAACTCTCAAGCTCACGTTGGTGATAAAAGCCATCCCACAGGGGCAAACAATGCCTCAATAGATTACAGAATTCTTAGTGGGGTGCTTGAGTGTCGATGCAAACAGGTGGTAAAACTGTGTCAAGGTGGTCAGAGAGAAGTCCGCTGGGCCTTGCCTAACAGCTGGAAACTCCCCTGGGCCTTGCCACACAGGGGCGCTGTTCTCTTCACACCTTCATGCCATCCACAACCACTGCACGGACCCCAGCACCCCCATGTGCATCTCAACATGCTGTCTACTGCTCCTTCTTCAGCAACCGTGGAGGCTCAGTTCTGACACATGCACTCCAAGATCAGAGCACAGATATCACATTTCTCCCCATGGTTGAAGTTCTGAGTACATCAGTTCAGTTTAAGGGATCCTTAATTAAATTTGATCTGAGTTGATCCCGCACTTTTGTGTGTGCTTGGCCATACAGGGTCCAGCTCAGTCTGTCAGACACATGAGCTTACATACACACACTGATGCTTGCAGGTGCTGGATCAGTTTTGTCTCAAATCCCATCTCTTATGCAAATCAATAGATGCTGTGGAGGTCAATCATGCCCACCCTACACTCGGCCATCTTGTATACCAGTTGGGAATTGTATTCCAATCACAGTGACACTCAATAACCCTTACTAGGCCTGCCCCCCAACATGGTTCCAGTGTTTTGTGTTGTGTGTAGCAGAATTTTTTTCTGCTGCAATATAGACCAGTGTTTGCAGGTCCCAAACGTAGTACCCTTGAGTGTCAGAAGGTTTCATGGTCATGTTTAACTCAGTCCTTTACAATTCCCAGCTTTTGAGTAAACCAGTGGAAATTGCAGCTCCACAAAGTACGCTCACATGTCTTCCATAACATCTGCCCCCATACTGGTTCTTTTGCATGTTTGTCAGTATCATAGCCCAGCCTAATATTTTCTGCTGCTTCTTTGAAAATCACTGACAGGCAGTATAATCTGTCCCTGCCATACTGATACCCAGCCCTATCTTTAATGTGTACTGGTGGATGGTGGTTTGTGGTAGTCCATGTTAACCAGCCCAGCTCAGGTCTTTCATGTGGGTGGGTATACTGGTCTGACCCAGAAAGATCCTCAATTGCCTGTTCCAATGCACTAGGTGTTAGCCCTCTCCTTTATCTGCAAGTACAGTGGCTTTGTCAGTAGAAATCCTTCAGAAATCATTCCTTACTTGCAATATATTCCACCAGTGGTCCTGCTTCTCACACATCCATTACACCCTTCCCTGAGCAACCCACAGTCCATGCAACTGCAAGTGCCTGTGTTCCACAGCCTAATCTTCTGAAAGTCAGTCTACCAGTGGGGTGGTATTCTGGCCTGGCCTCTGTGCATCAAGTGGTGTTCCAAGCTCCCAGCATGTGTGCTGGCCTGTGATCTTGCCTCTCCACCAACCCAAGATCCAAGCCCACTCAAAGTTCTTCAAACCAAATCAACCAACAGACCTTGCCAGCATGCTAACCTAGGTCTCTCTCATTCTCTGCACCACATCTCTTGGAACCAACAAATGAGAAATTTCCCATATTTGCTCTGCCTGCATGGGCATAATCTCCTAAGCCCTTGATTTCTCCCACCAGGGCCATCCCCTGTCACACTGTAAACTTGCTAGCTCAGGCCCCAATCTGGTGATTCACAGCCTGAATCTCCGCATTAGAGGAAGGTGGGCTGGTCCCAGTTACAAGCTTGGAGCTTCTCCCAGTCCTCTGACATGTGTCCAGAGGCACAAAGACGTAGACCATGTTTTGCTACTTCCCTAGCCCTTAGCAGGAACCTGGATTGTAAGTGGAGCAGGCTAACTCAAAGCAGCACCCATATGGGATGCTAGCCCTGAAGGTGGATGCTTAGCCACAGGATGCTGATGCCATCTTTTTGTGTGTTTTTATTTTAGAGGCAAAAACATAGAACATGGAGAGGGAATACTCTCAGATGGTGGCTCACTACCAAAATTCTTGTTCCACATCAGGCTAAGTTAAAACTGGGAGCAAATGAGGCAGAAGTGGCAGCAGAGCAAGTTTAGCAAGTGATTTGGACACCTGTATTTTCTTTCAACAGAACAAAAGTCATGCTTTCGGACTAGGCTCTATCCCATATGTGCCATTTCTAACCCAGGCTGCTGTGCTTCTCATTCAGTTCCCTGCTTGTGACTTGGGAAACTAGTCAAGGACAGCCTAAAGCCTTGGGACCCTGCCACCTCCTGGGAAACTTGCAAGAAGCTCCTGTCTGTTGGCTTTAGATTGTAATGTGGTACTGCCATTGATGGCTCCTACTTGTTTATCAGGTGAAATGGCAACAGACAGCCCCATTCAAGTTAATTTTAGGCATGAAATGTGCACCTCACCCTAGAAATTACTCCCTAGGTTCTGCACACCTGGGTCCTCCAGCCTCCTTTTGTGCTGCCTAAGTTAATTATCTTTGGGCTCTGGAAATTCCCTTCCTGTTTAAAACTGAGCTTTTGCCATGTGGCCCTCAATCTGATTGGGGGATGAGAACTTATAAACTCCTAACTTTTCCTGTTCAGCGCAATAGGTCCTGGAGTGTAGTGGGAGCAGCTGTCACCAAGCTGGGGAAATACAGAGTCCTCCTAACACCCTACACCTTAGTCCAGAGTGATCTCTTCGACACGCTGTAACAGGATTGGCACAGCTCTGGCCATTGACACCATTTGGGGAGTGAAAGAATGGGTGAAAGATCTTCCTCTCTGTCTCTCCTCTGTATATGTAAACTATTCCACATAAATAAATAAATAAATCTTATTTAAAAAGTCGAAGAAAAGATTGCCAGTTCAGGATTCAGACACTGGTAATTGGATCAGGTATGGCGCTTGATTCAATCCAGACACTCAGGGTTGCATTGAACACAAGCAGAAACTTTACCACTATGGTCAAGTGCAAGCCTTTTTATAAGGTAAACATAATTGAAAATGGATGGTGGTGACCTTAATGGAAATACAATGAGTTTAATTTATATATTTTCTGGTGAGTTCTTAGATGATTTTTGGCATTGTTAAATCATGCACAATGAATTATTTCATGAATTTTCAGTGGATTTAATATGTCAAACTCCACTCTGTTTTCTTGTATAGACTGTGTTACATATTTATACATTGACATGAATATAAATGTAACAATAAGGGATGGTCACACCTAAATGACCTGAATTACAATGATTGCTTCAGGTCCAAGAGTTTTGGACCTGAAGTTTTAAGACTAGGATTATAATATGAATTAATTAAAAGATACATAGTTAGACACCAAGGTGCACAAGATTATTCTTAGTAGTAATGAGTCACATGACTAAGCTTTGGGTATAGTGTAATAGACACCTGTTGGCATACTGCATTAGCAGTTCAAGGGCATAAGGGAAATCCCAGATCCCATGGAATTTTATCATAAAATTACAAACAAAAGAGAGGGCTAAAAAGGTAGGAGAGTGCCCATGTCCCTGCTAAAATATCAGTTGTAAAATTGTTTCCATGAATTCTTCTTAGTTGATTTTGAAATGTAATTCTGTATTACTTCCCAAGATATATCCACAAACCAAATCAATTTAATATATTTTTCTAGATGCAGTATATTTCTGTAATCATTTTTTATAAATACTATGTATGTTGGAAAGGTAACTTGCACAGAGAATTCCCATGTTCCATCAGCTGGTTGGTTCACTCCCAAGATGTCAGGGCTCTGCCATGCTTAGTCCAGCAACAGGAATTAATCTAGGTTTCCCAGGGGGTTCTTGGAACCCACATACTGTGTTACAGGCACAAAGGAAGGATACTGCACTGGAAATGTTACATAGCCAGTAGACATAAACAAGGCATTTGGGGATCTGCTGTGATCTATCCCAAGCAGCAGCCCAACCATTGGTATCATGATGTTCACTCTTCAGCTCAACCTCCTTTATCATAATATTCACTCTTTCAAGTCTGATGGTTTTCTCTGGCTGTTACCATAACACAGACATTTAATGAGGTAACATGAAAATATTTGTCAAACTATGTTACTGTCATATATATGAATGTCTGATGGGTTAAGACAAATTAAATGGCAAAGTCAAGTGCCATTGAAGCTTTAAGAACTGGGGAGTGTCATTGAATTCTGAAGAACTTACCTTTGGAACAATTACTAGAAATCTGTACAGAATAGGTGTGTATTATATCCATTTTTATATTTTGATTTAGACAAAATTTCTCTGATTGAAAGAAGTATGACTTCTAGAGTTTTTAGTACTAATAGCAAGGAGTGTTCTGATGGAACTCCTTACATGGATTCCTGTACAGGTCATCCGTAGAAATAGAGACATCCTTAATGCAACACAAGCATTTTTTATGGTTTTATGTAGCATATATTTTAGTGACATTGTAATATTTTCCTATGGTATTTTGTAATTTGAACAATTGTTGTTGAAAAAATAACTTAGTGTTTGCCTGTAGCATTATTGTTATTAATATTTTCATTGGAAAGTCTGGGTTTAAGAGAGGAAAGACAGAGAAAGCTTTTCTATCAGCTGGTTCACTCCCCAAGTAGTCTCATTGACCAGAGTTGTACCAATGTGATGCCAGGACCCAGGAACTTCTTCCAAGTAACATGCAGATGCAGGGTTCATAGGCAATGGGCCATCCTTGACTGCTTTCCCAGGCCTGAGCAGGATACTGGAATGGAAATATAGCAGCCAGGATATAAACAGCACCCATATGGGATCCCGGGACATCCACACTAAGAATTTTAGACATTAGTCTATGGTGCCATGCCCAGTAACATTATCTTAAAATAAGTAGTAGTTGTTTGCACTAAGCAAATAATAACTTGAACACAACCACTGCCAATCATTGACATACTTGATACTGTTCAAGGGAAGCTCTCCTGGCACTTGTAACACACTGTTCTTGCCTAGGGACAAGCAAGACCAATTCATATCTCCTTTTCTCCATCTTTTCTTGCAGGTGTTGCCCTGCAGCCCACTAAATGCTTCCCAGCCTGGAGAACACAAACATACCTTCAGTAAGTTGTTTGTTTCTTTATCAGCTTGCTTTACATTACATTTTAGGAATTTTATGATATTTTTAGATAATAGTGAAAAAAATAAAACAGGTATGAGAGGAATAAGGTAAAATTGTCAAAACTAAGACGTTGGAGCAGTAAAACCTGTTTGAATCTTTTTGTTGTTGTTGTTGTTCACATTTTATTATGATTGCTATCATTTTATGATACAGTTCCATATTCACTCATCCCCTCCCCCCCCAAGTTCCTTTATATCATTACTAAAATATAGTTCTTCATACTCAGTCATATGTTCATCATTGCGAGAATGGAAAATGGCAGAGAGTCCAGAATCCTATTGTCAAAATATAATATAAACAGTTTCACTGTAATCCATCTTTGTCTGGAAACAGAAATGCATACACACGCATCTCATATCTGGTTGTTAGTCTCCATTACATAACTACTGTACATTCCCTTAAATGAAAAATCATGGTACAACATCAACCTGTTTGAATCTTTCCATGTTTTCTGTTGCCATATCAAGACTTGTTTATTATTACATGATCAAATTACAATGAAGAATTTGCCAATGATTCTAGGATATCAAGTTTGAAATGGTGTTTAATAGTGTTATAAATATTAAGATGATAATTATTTAATACCTAACTGAAAATAAACACTCAACATTTTGGAGTAGTAGGAGTTTCTAAATGTACCAATAATTTTACTAACATTCCAGTTTTGCTTTCTTAGAATTGTTAAAATAATGTGATGCTTAATAGCACTTGGAGGCTGTACTAAATTCAAGAACTGCTGCAGGAACATGTAGAGAATAATGTATATTACTTGTTTGTTTATACAGATTTAAATTAATCTATTTATTTATTTTAAAGTCTGACTTGCATCAAGGGAAGGAGAGAGACAAAGAGAGACATGTCTTCTCTCTGCTGATTGATTCACCAGTGGTCACAATGGTCAGTGCTGGACAATATCACAGAACAATCAGGAGGGACATCTGAGTCTCCCACTCAAGTGTTTGAACCATCTTCCATTTTTTTTTTAAATTCACAGTGGCTTAGAGCTGGGTTGAAAGTGAGGCAGAGGGGAGCTTAGCTTGCTATGCCACAATAGCATTTCCTATTGCAGGGTGTTTCTGTTTCTTTGCATATTTGTTTTTGTTTTTTAACATTTATTAATTTGTAAAGGAGAGCTTCTAAGAAATAGGGATGGATAGACATCTCCAATCTGCTGGTTCACTCCTCAAATAACCAGAATGAGCAGATGTGAGCAAGTCTGAATCCATGTGTCCAGAGCCTTATCTAGGTCTCCAACTTGATTACAGTAACCCAAGTTCTTGAGAAATCCTCCACTTCCTTTCCAGGACTGTTGTCAGGGAATTGGATCTGAAGTGGAACATACAGCATATGAGCCAATGTTCATATGGGAGGGCAGCGTCTTTATTTGCTGAGGCACGGGGCTGGCTCCCTGTTGCATTCTCTTTGCTTTTTATTTGAAACGCAAAGTTGCAGAGAAAAGTTGAGAGAGTGAGAAAGAGATCTTTCATCTATAACTTAACCCCACACATTGCTGCAATGGCAAGAGCTATGCCAGCCTGAAGCCAGGAGCCTCTTTGCATCTCCCACATGGGTATATATGTGCAAGGATTTGAGCTATCCTCTCTTGCTTTCCCAGGGCAGGGCAGGAACCTGTATGGCAAGTGGAGCACTCAGGACAGGAACTGCACACAAATGGGAAGCTTGGCCCACATTGCCACCGTTCAGTTTAGAAATACTAACAGCTTGAAAAGGAAACAGAAGTAGACCATGAAAACACTGACCTGTTCCCTGCTTCTTCCAGGTGATACCCTATACTGATTGCAAAGTTTGTGAGGTTAACAACATAGCCAGTCCTTTAGTGCCATTTCTAATATTAGTTTCATCAATTTCCACTTAGATCAGTAATGCCTACTTTCAGTTTCTCTTTGTGAACTGTTTTTAATGAAATACATTGCAATGGATTTAGAGTGATATCTTACAGTGGTTACCATTTCCATTCACTTAATGATAAACCATGCTGAGAATGTTCTCAAGCTAAATCACCTTTTGCTTATCTTTGTAGATATGTCTGTTTAGTCTTTGGGCATTTTGAAATCTGTTTTTTTTGTTTTTTGTTTTTTGTTTTTTTTGCTTTTGAGTCCCCTACAAACTGACACTGAGATCAATGAGGGGGTGAAACGTAGTGTTCTTTGGATGCAGGAGCCACCAGGGACATGTCCATTAATTTAAATTGAGCACAACTCCTAAGGACTAAAAAAGGAGAGAGCAGAGGAGCAGTCCCCAACAGCCCTCCCCCCCAACAATGACACTGTAATTGACTGGAAGAAATGTCTATCCCTTTAGACCCTTTAATCATTTCACAGATCAAGTTCTGAATGCCCAGCTGGAAGCCATGCCTCAGGTCATTGGCAGGTAGCCTGTTAGTCATGCCCACCAGGTAGGATTAAAGTTGACAATCATGTTTATATGGTAATACATAATAAATATTGAATTTGCAACTGATGCATAAATTAGAGATTGTAATGTAACTCTACCATCCATTGACCTTAGTAACTTTTTCAACATGCCATCTATATTTAATGTTGGTGAAGCAATTCCTAAAACCAGCCCACACAGAATGTACTTTACGTTGTAAATAGCATTGAAATTTTGATGACTGCAAATTGATTTCTAATGCCATTATTAATACAATTCATCAAATTTACCGTCTGATTTGTTTTGATTGGAAAATGAGAAAAAAGAGAAACATCTTGTATGCACTGGTTCAGTCCTCAGGTGGTCACAATCAATGGAGCTGTCAAAGCTGGCTAGTTTGAAGGCAGGAGCTCAGAGCTTCTTCATGGTTTCTCTTGCAGATGCAGGGTCCTAAGGTATTGGGCCACCCTCTATTGATTTCCCAGGCAACAAACTGTGAGCTAGATGTGAAGTGAACAGCCAGGATATGACCTAGTCCCCATATGGGATCCCTGTAAAGCCAGGAGCCTCTTTTGGGTCTCCTTTATGTATTAGGCAACCATGCCAGGTACTAAGGTTATTTTTAAAAATGATTTCTAACTTAATCCCATGTGACCAGAGAAACTACTTAAGGAATTTGATATTTTGGCTTTTAGATCTTGTAGTCTTCATATGTCTTAAACTTTTTTAGTGATTATACAGGAAGAAGAAAAAGAAAATTTGGAAACAAATATCACACCCACTTTTTCCGAGCCTTGACCCTTCCCATCTTGATCATCTATGT
The DNA here is from genome assembly GCF_017591425.1 of Ochotona curzoniae. Taxonomy (NCBI): domain Eukaryota; kingdom Metazoa; phylum Chordata; class Mammalia; order Lagomorpha; family Ochotonidae; genus Ochotona; species Ochotona curzoniae. The sequence continues at coordinate 70,837 of NW_024466534.1, read as the reverse complement.
AAAGATCAAAAATAGAAATGAAAGAAGCTCATGTAAAACAATTTTTGTGGGAAAGTGAAGCTTACAAGAGAAGGGGATATAGAGAGAAAGATTCTCCATTTTCTGGTTCACAGCCAATGTACCTCCAATGGCTGGAGCTGAGCTGATCATAAGTCAGAAGCCAGGAGCTTCTTCTGGGTTTTCCCATGGGTGCAGTGTTCCAAGGCTTTGGATTGTCCTCTACCATGTTCCCAGGCTACAGACAGGGAGCTGTATAGGAAGAGGATTAGCTGAGACATGAACTGAAATGCTTATACAGGATCACAGTGCATGCAAGTTGAAGACTTTCTCCCTTAGCCTATTGTGCCAGGACAACTTCTCCAACTTCTCTCTCTGTCTCTGTGATTTTCAAGTGAAGAAATCTGCCAAAAACAGAAGACAGAAAATCCCAAAATCTGAAGCTAAATTATATTTCATTTGGAATTTTTTTTTTTTTGTCAAGTGAGATTGTACTTGTAGCATGTGCATCCATGTTATTTGGGGTATAGCATTTGCTAGATTTGTGGAACATTTGATTTTCAGTTTTAAATTTCTACTGAAGTCTGCAATTACAGATATTTCCAGCTACTTTCTATCATTCCACACGTCATTGAATCTCCAGTGGTTTCATCAGAGTGTATCATATTAATGGAGTCCTTTCCAAAAGCACAGTTTTGCATTCTCCGCCAGATTAAATTAAATGAAATTTCTTTCTAGTGTTCACCCCTTTTCATTTTTGATTTCAGATTCTACATTGCACTTAAAATTTGGACAAATATCATGACACAAGAAGTTCCATGTGTTGTTCAAATTGACACTTTTACCTTTCAATCTCCATGTGATCTTAACAGCATGAAACTCTCCAGTTAGGTAAAGCAATGACCAAAGGACCTCAGTAGATAGTTCTCAGAAAGTAGCCATCAGAGAAATGTAAATCAAGATCACAATGGAATATCATCTCAACCCTGTCAGAATGGCTCTTGATATTAGGAGGAAGGGTAACAAATGCCAGTGATGATGTTAACTTTGGGGACTTCTAAATAGTGGTTTGAGGATTATAGATTGATTCAGTAACTGTGGGAAATAGTATAAAATTTCTTACATGAATGAAAATTGGCTACCTGTAAAATTAAGCAATCTAAAAGCTACTTGTATGGTCTGAAGGTTTTGAACACATGGTATGAAAGACAACTTAACCATCTTTTTCATAGTAGCACTTTTTATAATACCGAAATATTGAATGAATCGAGGTGTCCATAATTAAATGACTGATTAAAAAAAAACATAGTCTATATGTACAATAGGCTATTACTCAGCTGTGAAAAGTCAAATTCTGTCCATTTCAACAAAATAGGTGGAAGTAGAGTACAAGATGTTAAGTGAAATATCCTAAATATAGACATGCAGATAGGGCATTCTATCATGCAGAGCAGCTTAAAGAAACAGAAGCAACAAAAATAAAAATGGGATTGTATCTCTTTGATTTACACCTTTGTCAAACAAATGGTGAAGGATGATATTCTACTATCATTTTAATGATCTGTATTTGTAAACTATATATGACTTAAACATATGTTTGAAATTTATGACATTGATAGCCCTTACCTGTTAAACTCTGTTCATTTACTTTCATTTGAATCACTTAATGGAAAATTAAGGTCTTGAATATAATGTGAATTTAAAACATAATTAAGATGTTCAGAAATGTAACAGAGCAACAATAATGGAAGATACAGAAGAAGTATAATTCTGTTGCCAAAATTGTGTATATCAGCTACATTATCTCTGTAAATAGGTACATAAATTCTGTACATAAATTCTGGAAATAAGTAACTAGAAAAAATACAAGAAAAAGATGATAAGTGGTCAATGTTAACAGGCTTCTAAAACATAATGTAAAAATAGGTTTGTTACAATGTGGCATTTTTCTTATATGTATATTTTCTGAGGAACTGGCTGGCTGTGACTTTGCAATATCAGCTGCTGCTTATAAGAAGATAGTTTCCTATGAGATTGCAGTTTGCTTCCCTACTATGTTGTAGTTCTCTTTGTAGTAATTAAAATTTTATTTTATTTTAAATGTTATTTCATAAAAAGCAAAGCAGAAAATAGAAAGAATTTTAATATGTGCATATCCATAACCAAAAAAAAGTTTATGGGACATATATATATATTAATTATTGGAAACAAACATATGTATATATATATATATATATAAATTCTAATATAACTAAGAAATATTTGATTTATGCAAGTTTAGCTTAAACATATTTCCATCATTTCATTATTTATTTTGGAATAAGAATATTGAATTTTCTTGTTGCTTAATATGGTTTTTAAATATCTCAGGATATATGAGAAAAACATTCATAAATTATTCATAGATTTCCTCATTATTCTCTGCAACATGTGTTTATTACAAAAAATGATCTGATACAGAATAAGGGAATTGTAACTTTAGAATTGCAAAAAATAGTATAGAACAAGATATTTTGCTTTGTTTTTACTCTATGTTGATATACAGGTTCTGAATTAAGCTTCATCAATAGAAGCTGCAAATCAAACACACACAGAAGAATTACACTCAGCTTACTATAACAGTTCCTGAGTTAATATTCTGGCTGAATGTTTATGATTATTCATTTTAACTTAATTGGCAATAACAGGGACAAGCTGAGAGTGATATGTTTACTCAAAATTTATACTTTTTGCATTTTTTTCACTTTCAATTTTATGGTATAATTATGCAGTGTCTGTTATCACTCTCCAAATTTCAAACTCCCAGTGGGAGTGCAGGCTAGTACACCACTATGCAAATCAGTATGGAGAGTACATAGAGAATTACAAATCACAGTGCCATATTACCATATGACCCAGCTGTCCTGTTCCTAGGAATATACCCAAAGGAAATGAAAGCTGCATATGAGAAGGGATGCGTAATGCTGTATTTAGAGCAGGACAATTGAAATAGCAAAGACATGTAAATAATCCAGATGACCACCTAAAGAGGAGTGATTGAAAGTGTATTCTAGTGGTACTTTCAACAAGTCATTACAATCCGAATGTTTAGAGAACAACCTGTAAGAGAGTAAGGAATGTTTCATTGAAGTATCGGAATTGCAAAAGTAATACGGGATAAGATCTTTTCCTTTTGTTATTACTCTATGATGCTGTACTGAATGTGATTTAAGTGGTATCCATTAGTTGCAAATTAATTACACATACAATGCACTGTCAGTATTTCTACGTAGTGATACAGTTCTGAGGAGACATGTGCTGTTACAGGTGTTGCTGTCATTTGAAGATGTGGCTGTGGACTTTACTCCTGAGGAATGGCAGAATCTGGACAATACTCAGCGGATCCTGTACAGAGAGGTGATGCTTGAGACCTATAACAATCTGCTGTCTGTGGGTGAGTGAAATTCTGTCCAGGCCAAGCAGAACACTTCTGCATAGATGACAAATGAAAGAAGAGTGTATCAAGTTTAGTAGTTGGTAGGATTAGTATTTATTTCCATTGTTTTCCATGGACAGGGTACCACATGCCAAAGCCTGATGTGATCCTCAAGTTGGAGCAAGAATCAGCACTACAGACAGTGGAAAACTCTGTCCACCAGGGACTTTCAGGTAGGTCAGCACATAGTGCACAGTAAATTGATGCATAGCTCAGTCCATGCTGAATGGAATTCTTTCCATTTTTAAAGTTTCTTCCTAAATGACAGCTAATGAGAAGCAGACAGTCTACAGTCTCCATATTTAGGTTTATTCTAGCAGTGCCTTTCAGACTTTGCCAGCCTATACCCATAAAGCCAGAACTATATATTGGTCTTTTCAATGATCCCAAGCATTTAACTCGTCATCTGCCATCTCCCAAGATACATTTTCAGGAAGTTGTATTTGAAGCAGAATAGCCTAGACAAGAAAATTGGCACTGTTATGGGGTATAAGATACCCCAAAACTTATTTTGAATTTCTGTGCAACATTTTGTGCATTGTGTATTTGTCCAGTATCAACTGAAAGTACTCAATTCCAAATAATTGTAATATTTATTTTTAAAAAGTTATTGTATGAATGCATGAATAAAAATATGTAATACTCATAAATAAAGCTCATAGATATCCACATTTTAATAATATAAGAATCTGCTCTATCTGGAATGGCAAAAAAACATCATTGACTTTCCTTGAGTATTGAAAAGAAACACATTGCTGTGATTCTTGGAGATGATTACTCTTTTCCTCATTTCAGATGCCTGCCAAGAGAATGAGCAGCTTGGAGCTAATTGGAAAAGTCAGAAAATAATCTTCAGGCAAGTTGTAATCACAAAAATTATGCAATAATCACCAAGAGAGAGGTATTGCCAAAGATGCATAGTATGAGTTCAGACCATAAGTGAAAGAAAAACTGAAAGGAAAATTGTATATTAAAGCAAATTTGTGAAATTATTTCTGTTATATATATATGTGTGTGTGTGTGTGTGTGAGTGTGTGTGTGTAGTTGCAAATAGAAGTTTTATTTGCAAAGTGATCAACTGAATGTAAATTGTAGAGGGGAACAAATAGCATTTCTTGGGAGAGACCCATGAAATGATATGCCTCTTGAATGGAGAGAGGGAGACAACAGAGAGTCTTAGGTTTTTAAGTGTGCCATGATCCTTCCTTGTCTACACAGGAACCTGTTGGTAAGACATTTTCCACTCACTCAACCAGCCAGGAAATAGCTCCTGCTGCACGTTTTGAAATGTACCCTTGCCATTCTATCACTGTTTGGGTCTCAGAGATAGGAAACCATGTGAGTGATCAAATTGAGAAAGGAGAGAAAATAAAGAAATGGGTTCTCTCAATTGATCTAGAAAGTGCAGAGGGTTTCACACAAAAGGCACAAATAGGCCATTGCAAAACATCATACCCAGGAGCATAGCATGGTATCCTAGAGTTTAAACCCATGCCTTGCCCTTGCTGGGATCAGATATCAGCATTGGTTCACATCCTGGCAGCCCTACCTAACACTCTATTCACTGATTATGGCCCAGGAAAGCAGTCAGACATCTCAAAACCTTTTAAACTTGCATCTTCAATGGAGATGCAGAAGAAGGAGCAGATTGGTGATTACAACCTCTTAAGTTTCAAACTGCAGTGTTTCCTATCTGCACCCACATAAAAATACAATCCCTCTAAAGGTTTTTTTTTTTTTAGATTTTTAATTATTTTATTACAAAGCCAGATATACAGAGAGGAGGAGAGACAGAGAGGAAGATCTTTCATCGAATGATTCACTGTCCAAGTGAGCACAATGGCCGGTGCTGCACCAAGCCAAGGCCAGGAACCAGGAACCTCTTCCATGTCTCCCACGTGGGTGCAGGGTCCCAAAGCTTTGGGCCATCCTCAACTGCTTTCCCAGGCCACAGGCAGGGAGCTGGATGGGAAGTAGAGCTACCGGGATTAGAACTGGTGCCCATATGAGATCTTGGTGCATTCAAGGTGAGGACTTTAGCTGCTAGGCCACGCCACTGCGCCCAACCCATCTGAAGTTTTAACCAGACTAGGCAGTAGAGGTGATTGTGCACTATCCAGACATATGCAGAGCCATGGGTTGTCAAGGGTCATTTTTATAGCTTCAGTTCCACTTGATGGAAGGCTTACCAACTTTGTTCAATCTTCTCTCTGTTGAGTCAAGCCACAGATCTCAGGTCTAAGAATAAGAAATCTTTTTCCTATGACATGTTGTACATTCCAGCAATGGTTACCAGGAACAATAAGTAGTTCTCTCCTCAGCTTACAGAATCTATCAGTTGTAGACAGCAGTTATAACTGCTAAGTGAAAAATTGAAATTCCAAGAGGGTGGGCGAAATCAGGTCTCAGCAGGGATCTCATGAAAAGAGGTGCCTCATGAAAGGAGAGAGGGAGAATATTCATAATTTAAATCAGGGTTTTTTGTTTTGTTTTGTTTTCTATAGGAAGACTGATGAAATGCAATTTGGGAAAATGTGTTTTTCTAATATCTCTGAGAATGCGCTAAAGAGTGGGGAAAATCTGACTCAACAGGACAAGATACACATTTGTCTACAGACTTTTGAACACAATGAGAAAGATAAAACTTTCAGTGGGAAGAAGACATTCTTTATGTATGAACAAGTTGATACTAAAGAGCCATGTAATAAGCAACGTGTCAATGTGGGAAAAATAATTCAGGTTGAGAAGAAAATGTTTCACAAAAATCGTTGTGGCAAGCATCAGAAAACACAATCAAGAGAGAGACTCTGTGGACATTTCAAGAGAAAAAATTTTCTTATGTATCCAACAGGTGTCAAAATAAGTCAGATAAGTCAGACAGCAAAAAGTCACTATAAATGTAGCTACTGTACAAAATCTTTTAGCTGTAAATCTTCCCTTACCAGTAAGCAGAGAACTGACACAGGAGAACATTTCTATTTGTGCAATGAATGTAAAGAAAATATGTACCAGAAGTCAGAACTCACAAGAGATCACAATTTTCACGCTGGAGCAAAGTCATATGAAAGTAGTAAGCTTAGGGAAGCCTTTGATGAGCAATTATCTCTGCAGAGATATCAGAGACTTCACAGTGTTCAGGAAAAGTATGAGTGTAGTGACTGTGCAAAAACCTTCAACAGCTACATTTGTCTGTTTAATCATCAGAGATTTCACACAGGGGAAAACCTTTATGAATCTGGCCAGTGTGGAAAAGCTTTAAAAGACTACTCAGTTGTCCTTACACATCAGAGAATCCACATGGGGGATAAACCTTATGAATGCAGTGAGTGTGGAAAAGCTTTTTCTCAGAAGTCACACCTAATCATGCATCAGAGAATACACAAAGGGGGGAAACCTTATGAGTGTAGTGAGTGTGGAAAAGCTTTTTCTAAGAAGTCAAACATAGCAATACACCAGAGAATCCACACTGGGGAAAAACCTTATGAATGCAGTGAGTGTGGAAAAGCTTTTTCTCAGAAGTCACACCTAATTAGGCATAAGAGAATCAAGACGGAGGAAAAACCTTATAAGTGCAATGAGTGTGGAAAATCTTTTTCTCTGAAGTCAAATCTCATGAGGCATCAGAGAATCCACACTGGGGAAAAACCTTATGAATGTAATGAGTGTGGAAAAGCTTTTTCTCAGAATTCACACCTAATCATTCATCAGAGAATTCACACCGAGGAAAAACCTTATGAATGTAGTGAGTGTGGAAAAGCTTTTTCTCAGAAGTCACACCTAATCATGCATCAGAGAATACACAAAGGGGAAAAACCTTATGAATGTAGTGAGTGTGGAAAAGCATTTAGACAACATTCAGGTTTCATTAGACATCAGAGAATCCACACAGAGGAAAAACCTTATGAATGTAGTGAGTGTGGAAAAGCATTTAGACAACATTCAGTTTTAATTAGACATCAGAGAATTCACACAGGGGAAAAACCTTATGAATGCATTGATTGTGGAAAGGCTTTTTCTCAAAAGTCACACCTAATCAGGCATCAGAGTAATCTCACACGGGGGAAAAAACCTTATGAATGTAGTGAGTGTGGAAAAGCTTTTTCTCAGACATCACACCTAATCAGGCATCAGAGAATCCACACAGGGGGACAAAACTTATGAATGCAGCCAGTGTGGAAAAGCTTATCCTAGCCAGTTAGATCTCTATACATATCAGAGAATACACACAGGGGATAATGTTAGGAATATACTGATTGTAAAGAAGCTTTTTCTCAGAAGTCACACCTAATCAGGCATCAGAGAATCCACACAGGGGAAACATTACATATGTAGGCAATATGGAAATTCCTTTACCTGCCGCTCAAGTCCCCATTACACATCAGAGAATCCACATGGGGAGGGTATTTATTTTGGATGTTCAGTGCCTAAAATCCTTTTGCAGTCACGTTTCATTGCACATGAGTATTCTCATGGGAAAACCAAGAATGTAGACTGTGCAGAACCAAAATTTTTGTTATACCCAGTCAATTTGCACAGGGTCAAAATGTTATTAATAAAATGAGTGGAAAAGCTTTTAGCTGTGTCAAACTTAATCATGCATTAGAGAATCCAGATAGATAAAGACTTAAAATGTAATGAATGTATGAAAAGCTTTAGTTCCGGTTAAGTCTCAATTTACATGAGCAAATTCAAAAAGGTGATGAATAATGAGTATGTAAAAGCATTTGCAGTATATATTCACTTAAAGGTGGTGGAAAATTTATATACAAACACGTTTTGAATGTAGTGGAAAGTGTAACCACATCAATAATAACATACCAACAGAAATGAATACAATGTCACTTCATTGACTGAAAAAAACACTTTTCTGATGTCATCCTTCAGCATAACCATGAAGCTCAGAAATACAAAAGCATGTAAACAGAAAAAAAGTAGCTACCATAAACCTGATGTGATAATCTATTAGAGCTTAGAAAGTGAAAGTAACGAGCATTAGCAAGAGTGCAAACAGACATCACTGTAGAAGTGCAATGTACATAGAAACCACTTTAAAAATCTCAGCAAGTGTGAAATGATAAACATGAGGAGTTACTGTCTTTCAGAACACAAACTAAATGTTGCCGAAATAATTCAGATGTGATTGGTTTATAATCTTGTTGTGGAGCGAAAAATGTAAATGAGTTCTTTCAGATTTTAATGTTAATAATAAATATTCAATACATAACATTTGTTTGGTATTGCATGGTCATCATTTACCTACTTCACATTTTTAGAATCTCAAAACCCCACATTCTATTACAGACTATTCATGGAATCACAGCTAATGATGCATGTAGCAATTGTAACCCTGAAGATTCAGCTGTGAAGGATGAATCTTGTCTGAAGCGGAGATTCCCTTGAGTCATTTGGCTAAATATGGATCCTGTATGATCTCTGTCTCCTTTAATACACTAATGTAGGAACTCACCCCTGGATCTCTACCTTCTTAACTTATCTGGGAAGCTATATACATACTGTGTCCCTGGAGAATCCCCTGACAATAGTCTTGGTTAACTGAGCCTCCAACCTGGCCTGTTCACTGGGCATGCAGCTAAAGCGGTGTGCTCTGTCCCTCTGTGACCTTGGAGAAGCTGTGCTAGAACTTCCCTGATGTTTAATGAAATGCAACTCCCATCCTGTTTACCAGTCATATGTGATGAACATGCCCCAAGGCATATTTTCATTCCGGGTGGTACATTTTCTTGACCTAACTGCATTTAACATGAAACACTGTTTGCAGACTTGTGTGTCACATGTGGCCTTTGACTTGGGGCAAGGGTCAAGAAAGGTAGGCATGTCTACCAGCAACTTACAATGTCTTTGCTTGGTGGGAGTTCTATTGAAACTGCTGTTCTGCCTCCCCATATTTCTACTCTGTGTAAGCTTGTAATATCTTCCCAGTAAACAAATCTTTCACCAGTTTGTCGGCCGTAGTTCTGCAGGAAAAGACCACCTTCGCCTCACTCAATGGACTCAGGGCTTTCTGGTCAGGAAACACCTTAGTCTCTAGGAAGTATATCCACAGATATAAATATTGTCATCAGACTCTGTGTTTTTGTATTATTTGGAATTATTATATAAGGTGGTGCCAATACTTCTCAGATTCACACCAGTTTCATGCATCATGGCTTCCCACAGTAAATTTCTTGCCATTGGATGAGCTACACCACCAGATACCAGCCTGTGCCTGAAGTCTTTCTGTTTTACTGTCAACAGGTGCCTGAGATGTGATGCTGTGATGTCAGCCTTGCAAAATGGAGACCTCAGTTGAATGTGTTTCAACTGAACTCTTTCAAATGTAAGAGTAAGCACCAGGATCAGCACTGTGACATGACAGAATTGTGAGCAACCATGCAATGTCATAGGGTTTCAGAAAATTTTACAACACGTTAAATTTTGCATTAAATTTGGTTTATATTGTCATTTCCCCTGATCTTATTTGGTTAGTTTTGCTAGTCACATTTTTCTGAGGATATTAAAGGTGTTAGGTGTGCTTACTTTTTCCATAGCAACCAATTAAACCTATCTGTTTCTACAGAGATATCCTGTATTTACAAGAGAGCCATTACTCCTGCCATCTGCTCCAAGATTCTATATTTTCCTTCATAACACTTGAGTAAGAACCTTTTCTTAGGTTTGACCAAAATAAATGTCAAGAATAAGGTTACACTTACAAAACCTAGCCTCGACTGAATTTATTTGGCTGGGACTCCAGCTCCAATGCGAGTCAGATTACAGACCTGGTGGTCCAGCCTTATAACAAGATTCTCAGTAAGCTGCACAACACATTGAACTAAGCCAAATGTCAAGCTCTCGGGGACAAGTGAGCTTTTCTAAACTGCAGCCTCACTCAGGTCAACATTCGGAAGAACTGAAAAGGAGTACAGATTCCAAATTCGAAAGCACCCCAGAAAAGAAACTAATAAAAACACCAACCATACCTGACACAATACAGCTAAAAGAGCAGAACAGCCGCTTTCGAATTCCACAAAAGACAACTCAGACCTCTGAGTGAGAATCAATTCAGAATTTGCAGCCATTACCAACTGACACAATACATGGAAGGAACATTTGACACCCAAGGCCCACCAATGAAAAAGGTTCAAGACTGACCTGCAGCCACCAAGCACCTGACCTCACTTAATTACTCTCAAGCCCTCTGCTGCCTTTCATGCCCCAACACACCACTATGCCCCAAGCTAATCCTCCCAGGACTGACTTTAAAATAATGATTATAGGGCCTGGCAACATGGCCTAGTGGCTAAAGTCCTCGCCTTGAATGCGCCAAGATCTCATATGGGCACTGGTTCTAATCCTGGCAGCTCTACTTCCCATCCAGCTCCCTGCCTGTGGCCTGAGAAAGCAGTTGAGGATGGCCCAAAGCTTTGGTTCCCTGCACCCACGTGGGAGACATGGAAGAGGTTCCTGGCTCCTGGCCTTGGATCAGCATAGTATCGCCCATTGTGCTCACTTTTGGAGTGAATCATTGGACAGAAGATCTTCGTCTCTGTCTCTCCTCCTCTCTATATATCTGACTTTCCAATAAATAAATAAATCTTTAAAAAAATATTTATTGTAATTATTGGTGTCCCAAAAGCATGCTTGCAGCAATGCAACAGGTTACTGACATTCTGACTCCTCCTTCTCAAAACCTCTCTGCTCTGAGAAGAGAGATGCTGTCTCCTATTTCTACTGATTGTTTTATATTAGAACCTAAAAATGTACACCTCTGAGGAGACTGACAGTGGTTCAAACACCAAAGGCAGAGCAAACTCTAGCTCTACTCTCAGGTGACATGGACATTGTCTAAACCAGGGAACAAGGCAGTAGCAGTCAGTGCCTGTTGACACAGAATATCTTCATGTGCTAATTAAGATAAAATTATTCTTTCAGCCTCAGAATATTCTCAAAGAAGACACATTTGTTCCAATTTGCATGTTTTCAAAATAAATGTGATTTCTGTTGGAATTTTACTGGCAACAAGTGCCTGAGATTTGATGTTGTGATGTCAGCTTTGCAAAATGGAGATCTCATGTGGAACAAGCAAATAGTGGAACTAATAACTCCTTTCTATTGGCTGTGCCATTTAGAGAAAATCTGGGCAGAGATGCTCCCCTTGAAACTTGACTCAGACAATGATGTTTTATGACATAATATTAGTTAGGGAGAAATTCATGGAAAAAACCATCAACCTTTTCATTCTTGAAGCTTTACTCTGCAATACACCATTTATTCTCTAATGTTTAAAATCTTTCAAGTTGGCTTGTGTGGAGATCTACATCAGTGCCTGTTGGTGTAAATGGGGGCACCTATATATGTGTGTATATATCTAAGAAGAATGTTTGGTGTTATGAAAAACTTACAAATTATTGATCCCTAATAAAAACTACCAGGGTATTTAAAACAATGTGGACATCAGACTATTATTTGTATGTGTGTGTGGGTGAAAGAGGGAGAGAGTGACAAAGAGAGCCAATGAGACATAGGGTGAGAGTGTTTGGAGACATGCAAATTTGGAAGGGATTGGTTCCATTCAGGATCCACTAGCAGAGGAGAAAATTTCCTCATGCTTTGCAGGTTTATTCATAGTGCTAGCCCTCAAATCCTAATAAACTGGTCTTCCAGATGAGGAGATGTTCTTGCTGGCCTCGATCTCCTGCACGATGTCCAGGTAAGGGTCCCATGTGTCTGATGTGCCTTGGCACTGGAGGCATGTGACTTGAAACCTCCATTAGCCTTCAACTAACTGATGTCTTAGGAACTGGTCCTCAGGAGGTCCCACCTTGGAGTGGAGGCCAGGCAAACCCTCTGCCCTGAGGTTATCATACATGAACATCAGAAACTCGTGTGCATCTTCTAGGTGATTTCTCTGAAAGCCAGCAGCCAGTGCTTGGCAAGGTTGGATCACATCACCAGGATAGTGTAGAGCCCAAGTAAAGTGACATTCCACAGCAACATAGCCTGCAGATCTCTGAACATTGATGACACTTGAGGAATTGCTCCTGAGACAGCAGATGGTTGGCAAGTGGCGGGTGTGCATGAGACACTGGAGGATTGCATTCATGTAGCAGGTTCCCCTGGGTTCTACAGACCAGCCCTGATACCAGATGGTTCCATCCAGCTCAGAAGATTCCCCTCTGGCAGCCAACTCTGTTTTCTCCAGGAACAAATTCTCATCCAGCTAGGGATCTCTCTGATTGAGGGAGGGCACATAATTTCTCTCACACATACAAAGTACAGTGGGTACTGACCCTTTCTGGATGACAATGAGAACATCTGTATGTGGAAAGGACCTTGAAATGAGACTCACCTCCTCAGTGAAGTAGTGAAGAAGCCTTGAGCACTACAGTGGCCAAGATTCCAAGATTTGTGTGCTGACACTTGAATTGGCTTCCAACTCTCTGCCTCCCTCTCTGCCACCTTATTCAAACCATGAATGCTCTCCCTCCATTCATCACCCTTGCATTACTGGCACGGCCCAGCCCCCAGCAGCCAGTTCCACCAATGAATTTCAAGTCCTGGGGTATCCGCTCCCCTCCACAAGTTCTCGCATCACGAATTTCCTCTCCATGTTTACAATAGGTCTCTTTCGTGAAATTTCATATGTCCATCATGCTGCAACCAAAGTGTTTCCCAACAATGTAAGCATGGGCAACTTCAGAAAGTCCAATATCCAACTGTCAGGACATCATCAGCTATTTTACCGTAGTTCATTCTTGTACTGTATGCACAGAGACTACCATTTTATGTCTCCACCTCTGCACATATCATTTTCTAATACACTTCACTGTAATACACTTCCCTTAAATACAGAGTCGGTGTACACAATCCACAATGGGGAGACCAGTAGTAAACTTTCATCCTCATGAAAATTGCAAGCATGCAACAAAAACACTGATGTGTTGCTGGTATGATGAAAGACTCTTCACATAGTAATAAATGTCAATGTGTGACCCACATGATACTAAAGAAATTATAATAAAGATTAGAATAGCATTACTCATGAGAAGTAGCAATGCACAGTGACAAAAGAGACATTAACAATCAAAGGTATTTATAAGCAATCAATCTCTTAAGAATGATTGATTAATGAATTACACCACAGTATCTTATTGAGAAAGAAACAAATAGCTATGAAGTATGAAAATGTAAAATTCACAGGTAATATCCTTAGATGTGACATTGTAATACTACAAATTGAAACAGGAAAGAGCCATTTTCTGAGACCCTGTACAAAACTTCCTCAGTCATGTTATCATTGAACGTCATTAGGGTACAATCTCATAAAATATATATGTCTAACTGCATTCCTTAGTAGAAATACATTTCATTCATGTTCCTTGATTGCTGGTAGTTTGATCTTCATTACATTCTTCAATTGTAGTGTTACATGTATTTATGTGTTCTGATCTATGTTGTTGTTCTTGTGTAGTTTTTTTAAAGATTTTTTATTTGTATTGAGACGGAGAGGAAGATCTCCTGTCTATGATTCACTCCCCAAGTGACCACAATGGCTGATGCTGTGCCAATATGTAGCCTGGAGCCAGGAACTTCCACAGGTATACCACACGGATACAGGTTCCCTAGGTTTTAGGTCATCCTTGACTGATTTCCCAGGCCACAAGCAGGGAGCAGGATGGGAAGTGGAGCAGCTGGGATTAGAACTAGTACCCACATGGGATCCAGGTGCTTTCAAGGCAAGGACTTTAATCACATGGCCATCACACCAACCCTTCTTGTGTTATGTTAGAGCAAACATATAATATCTGAGCTTTTTGGATTGCTTCATTTTACTTAGCATAATGGTCGCCAGTTCTGCCCATTTGGCTCCAAACAGTTACCTTTCATTCTTTTAATAGCTGAGTGTTATTCCAAAGAGTAGATGAAACACAGTTTCTTTCTCCAGTTCTCTCTTAATGCGCATTATTGAGTACGTACATTTTCATTTGCCTAAGTATTCTCATTACTGACTTTCAGTCAAGATTGGGTGCATTCAGGGTGGGATGGCCACAGACTCCATAATGTGTTCTATGGTGGCTGTACCAGCCTGCAGGACCACCAGCAACAAAGTAAGGTTCCTTTTTCCCCCACATGTGTACTAGCAGTATTATTGGTATTTTTCTGTATATGGGCCATTCTTACTGGGATTAAATGGAACCACAGTGTTGTCTTTATTTGATTTGCTCTGCCTGTTAGCCATTTGGAGCTGTCCTTTTGAAAAATGTCTGCCTATTTCATTTACCCATTTCTTGACTGGTTGGTTTATTTTATTGTATGGTTGCTATGAGTTCTTTGTATATTCTGGGTATTAGCCCCTTATTCACTTTAACTGTGAAAAGATTTTCTCCCATGCTTTTGGTTGCATTTTCACTCTGTTAATTGTTTTGATTGCTAGGCAGAATCTTTGTAGCTTAAGATAGTCTCATTTGTAATTTTGGCCTTGACTCCCTTCTCTTTTAATGCTGTTCTAGGAAGTCTGTGCTTGCCCCTAGATCTTCTAGAACACTTCCAAAAATTTTGATGAATTCTGGGTGTAGGTTTAAGTAATGTATTCATTTAGATTTTATCTTTGTGTACGTTGAAAGATGTGGATTAGTTTCTTATTTCTGCAGGTTGCTCTTCAATTGTCCCAACAGCATTTATTGAGAAGATCTTTCTCCTGGGTTATTTCCTATTCTCTTGACCAAGATTAGATAGCTTTACATGTGTGGTATCCCTTCTGATGTTTCAAATCTATTCCCTTTGTCTTCCTCTCTGTTTCTGTGCCAGTACCAGGTAGTTTTGATAACTACCCTTAAAATATGTCTGAATGTCTTTGATTGCAATTCCTCCAGCTAGATTCTTATTCTTCAGAATGATTGTGGTTATTCATGGTCTTTTATGATTCCAGATGAAACCTTGTCTTAGTTTTTACAGATCTGTGAAGAATGTTCTTAGTATTTTAATTGGAATCACATTGAATTTACATATTGCTTTTGATAATATGGAGATTTTAATGATATTGACTCTACTCATTCAGGGACATAGTCTAATTCTCCACTTTTTGAAGTCTTCTGTTTCTCGTTTGAATGTTTTGTAATTTTCCTCATAGAGATCTTCCACATCTCCAGTTACATTTATTCCCAGGTATTTCATTTTCTTTGTTTATTTTCATCATTTGAGTTGTTTGCATTCACTAGGGCTGTTGATTTCTCCTCATTTATTGTTACGAATCAAGTCATCTTCAAACAGAGATACCTTGACTTTCTCATTGCCAATTTGAATTCTTTTGATTCCTTGTGTAATAGCATTTGTGAGTACACCCAGTACTATATTAAATAGCAGTGGTGAGAGTAGGTATCTTTGTCTAGTCCCACATCTTACCGAGAAGGCTTCCAATCATTCTCCATTCTTTATGATGCTGGCATTGTATTTTAAAATATTGCTTTATGTTCCGGATTATTCCTTCTATGCCTGCCTTGTTGAGAGTTTTTAGCAAGAAAGGGTATTGAAATTTATCAAATGCTTTCTCTGCATCTGATGAAACTATCATATGATTTTTGTTCTTCATTTTCTTGATGTGATGCATCACATTTTTTTTTTTTTATTGTTGCTTACACTGTATTATGTAGTACAGTTTTATAGGCGCTGGGGACTCCCCCCACCCATCCCCATACCCCTCCCCCCATGGTGGATTCCTCCACCTTGTTGTATAACCATAGTTCAAGTTCAGTTGAGATTCATTGCTTGAAAACACATGCCTAGCATAAAGTTCAGCGTCTTATTGTCCAGATAAGTTCAGTGGCCTCTTGGGGAGACCTTCTATGGTCTGAAGATAGGTCTAACAGAGTAAAGATCCGGTCAGTTAAAAGCCCCAACAAGGCCTCAGTATCAATATACAACATTATGGAATTAATTGACATAGTAATGGGTAAACAATATGTTAAGAATAATGCGAGTTCCATTCTTCGAAACAACTGGGTTGAGACAGTATCAAAGACAGGTTCAAAAAATAACAAACAACCAAACAAAAAATTACAGGTTAAATCAAGGCAAACATGTGGTATCTAATCTTTTGGGATTCACTCATTTCCCTTAGCATTATAGTTTCCAGTTGTGCCCATTTAGCCACAAAGAACTGCAATTTGTTTTTTTTAATAGCTGAGTAGTATTCCATGGAGTAGATGAACCAAAGCTTTCTTATCCAATCTTCTGCTGATGGGCATTTCGGTTGCTTCCATGTTTTTGCAATTACTGATTGTGCTGCAATGAACATAGGGATGCATGTTGGTTTGTCGTAAAACAGGTGTTTTGGATATATTCCTAGGAGTGCTATTGCTGGGTCATATGGCATGCAGATTCCGAGTTGTTTGAGTGTTCTCCAGACTGATTTCCATAAAGGCTGTACCAATTTGCAGCTCCACCAGCAGTGGAGTAGGGTTCCCTTTTCCCCGCATCCTCGCCAGCAAGCGTCGTTGGTGTTCTTGTTTATGTGGGCCAATCTTACTGGTGTTAGGTGGTACCTCATCGATGTTTTAATTTGGATTTCCCTTATTGCTAGGGAGCTGGAACATTTTTTCATATGTTTGTTTGCCATTTGGACTTGTTCCTTTGTGAAATGTTTGCCCATTTCCCTTGCCCATTTCTTGAGTGGCTTGTTTGTTTTGGTTTTTTGGTTGTTTTGAAGTTCTTTGTATATCCTGGAAATTAGCCCCCTATCGCCTATATCGTGTGCAAAGATCTTCTCCCACTCTGTGGGTTGCTTTTTTACTTTGTTGATTGTTTCCCTTGCTGTACAGAAGCTTCTTAGTTTGATGAGGTCCCATTTGTTTATTCTGTTCTCAACTGCTATTGCTTTTGGTGTCCTTCTTAGAAAGTCGGAACCTACTCCTAGGTCTTGCAGTGTATTTCCTACATTTTCTTGTAAGAGTTTGAAGGTTTCTGGATGTAGATTTAGGTCTTTTATCCATGTAGATTGGATCTTAGTGTATGGTGATAGATGTGGGTCTATCCTTTTGTTTCTACAGGCTATCAGCCAGTTGTCCCAACAACATTTACTAAAGAGGCCTTCCCACTTGCTTGAGCTATCATTGGTCTTTTTGTCAAAGATTAATTGGCTGTATTTGTGTGGGTTCCCTTTTGGTGCTTCTATTCTATTCCATTGATCTTCCTTTCTGTCTTTGTGCCAGTACCAGGCTGTTTTGATAGCCACTGCTCTATAATATGTCCAGAGGTCCGGGATTGTGATTCCCCCTGCTAACCTCTTATTTTTCAGGATGGTTCTAGCTATTCGTGGTTTTTTGTGTTTCCAGATGAACTTTTGAATCATTGTATCCAGTTCCGTGAAGAATGTTTTGGGCAATTTGATTGGAATTGCGTTGAAAATGTATATTGCTTGTGGTAGTATAGACATTTTAATGATATTGATTTTGCCTATCCAGGAGCACGGGATGTTATTCCATCTTTTGAGGTTTTGTTCAATTTCCTTTTTAAATAGTTTGTAGTTTTCTTCGAATAGGTCTCCTACGCTTTTGGTTAGATTTATTCCCAAATACTTCATACTTCTCTCTGTTGTTTTGAATGGTATCCTGTTGGTTAGATCTTCTTCCATCTTGGTGTTATTTGCGTACACTATGGCTGTTGATTTTCGTTCGTTAATTTTGTACCCTGCCACTCTGCCAAACTCTCGTATAAGTTCTAGCAGTTTCTGTATTGAGTCTCCTGGTTTTTCTATGTATAGGATTATGTCATCTGCATATAGTGAAAGCTTGACTTCTTCGTTTCCTATACGTATGCCTTTGATTTCTTTTTCTTGTCTTATGGCCTCTGCAAGTACCTCTAGGACTATGTTGAATAGCAGTGGTGATAGCGGGCACCCTTGTCTTGTTCCAGATCTCAGTGGGAAGGGTTCTAGCTTTTCTCCATTCAGTATGATACTGGCGTTGGGTTTTTCATAAATTGCTTTAATTATGTTGTGGATTTTCCCATCTATGCCTACTTTGGCTAGAGTTTTTAGCATGAAGAGGTGTTGGATTTTGTCGAAAGCTTTTTCTGCATCTATTGAAACTATTATGTGGTTCTTGTTTTGCAGTTTTTGGATATGGTTTATAACATTTATGGATTTCCGAATGTTGAACCATCCCTGCATTCCAGGGATGAATCCTACTTGATCCGGATGAATGATCTGTCTGATGATTTTTTGAATTCTATTGGCTAGGATTTTGTTGAGAATTTTAGCATCAATGTTCATCAGAGAGATAGGTCTGTAGTTTTCCTTCTCTGATGGTTCTCTGTCCGGTTTTGGGATTAAGGTGATGTTGGCTTCATAGAATGAGTTTGGGAGGGTTGCTTCCTCCTCTATTGTTTTGAAGAGCTTGTAGAGGATTGGGGTTAGTTCTGTTCGGAATGTTTTGTAGAATTCTGTAGTGAAGCCGTCTGGGCCTGGGCTTTTTTTCGTTGGGAGATCCTTGATGACTGTTTCAATCTCTACCTCGGTTATGGGTTTATTTAATTCTGCAGTTGCCTCCGGACTGAGTTTTGGTAAGTGGTGGGAGTCCAAGAACTTTTCTATTTCTTGGTGGTCCTCAAATTTGTGGGAGTACAGTTCTTTGTAGTAATTTCTAATTATTTTCTTAATGATTGCAGTGTCTGTTGTTATGTTGCCTTTTTCATCTTTAATGCTATTGATTCTCACTTTCTCTTGTTTTTTTTTGGTCAATCGGGCCAGTGGAGTGTCTATTTTGTTTATTTTCTCAAAAAACCAACTTTTTGATTTGTTGATTTTATGTATAGTTTTTTTGATTTCTATTTGGTTTATCTCCTCCCTTGTTTTGATGATTTCTTGTTTCCTATTGTGCGTGGGACTCTTCTGCTGCTGTTTTTCCAGATCCTGGAGGTGTGAGGTTAGTTCCTGTATTTGGCGTCTTTCTTGGGCCTTGACATGTGCTCCGATTGCGATGAATCTACCTCGTAGCACTGCTTTGGCGGTGTCCCACAAGTTTTGGAGTGTTGTATCAGAGTTTTCATTGGTTTCCATAAATTTTTTGATCTCATCTTTGATTTCTTCTCTGACCCAATGTTCGTTTAATAGCATATTGTTCAATTTCCAAGAGTGCCTATACTTCCTGGGGAGTTTTGAGTTGTTGATTTCCAGTTTCATCCCATGGTGGTCTGAGAGGGTACATGGTATGATACTAATGTTTTGGAAGTTGTTTAGATTCGCTTTATGTCCTATCATGTGGTCGATTCTGGAGAAGGTGCCATGTACCGCTGAGAAGAATGTATAGTCTGTGGCCTTAGGATAAAAAGTTCTATATATGTCTACTAAGTCCAGTTGTTCTATTGTTTGTGTGAGCTCTGTTGTTTCTTTGTTGAGTTTTTGTTTCGTAGACCGGTCCATTGTTGTTAGAGGTGTGTTGAGATCGCCCACAAGAATTGTCCGGGTGTCTATGTCTTCCCTTAAGTCTGTAAGTAATTGCTTTACGTAACTAGGTGCATTAAGATTCGGTGCATAAACATTAATGATGGTGATTGCTTCTTGATGGATCATTCCCTTCACCAGTATAAAATGGCCTTCCCTGTCTCTTTTGATGTTAGTTAGAATGAAATCTATCTCGTCTGAAATTAGGATAGCTACCCCAGCTTTTTTTCCTTGTCCATTAGCGTGAAATATCTTTTTCCATCCCTTCACTTTCAGTTTCTTTGCATCCTTTCTGGTTAGATGCGTTTCTTGTAGGCAACAGATGGTTGGGTCTTGTTTGATGATCCATTCTATTAATCTCTGTCTTTTGATTGGTGAATTTAGACCATTTGTGTTGAGAGTTAAAATTGAGAGTTTGCAATTTTGCCTTGCCATGTGATTGTGTTGTGTGTGTGTTGTTGCCTATGTAGTTGTCTTGTTTGTGCAGCTTTTAGTTTGGAGACCTTCTTATTTGCCATCTTTGTTTGTGATTTGCCTCCTTTTTGTCTGGGACTAGCGCATTTCTAAGGAGACTTTGCAGAGCTGGTTTTGTGTAGACATATTCTTCTAGTTTTTCTTTGCTATTGAAGTATCTGATTTCGTTCTCATATACAAATGAGATCTTTGCTGGGTAGATTATTTTTGGTTGACAGTTGTTTTGTTTCAGGACTTGGAAGATCTTTGTCCATTCTCTCCTTGCTTGTAGGGTCTCTTCGGAGAAGTCAGCAGTGATTCTGATGGGTTTTCCCCTGTATGTGATCTTTTCTCTACTTCGTACTTGTCTCAGGATTCCTTCTTTGTCTTCATTGGAGTAGAACCTGAGCACCGTGTGTCTGGGTGAAGATCTCTTTGGGTCATGTCTGTTGGGAGTTCTCTGTCCATCCTGTATGCGGGGTGGATTCGTGTTCCAAGTGTTTTGGAAGTTTTCCTGTATAATTTCATCAAGCACTGCTTGCATCCCAGATTCTCTTTCTACTCCCTCAGGGAGGCCGATGATCCGAATATTCAGTTTTCTAAGGTAATCCTTCATCTCTTGCATCATTTTATTAGTTTTGCTGAGGTTTGTCTCCAGCTGTTTAATTCGCTGGGCACTTTCATTTTGTGTGTCTTCTGTTTCAGAGATCCTTTCCTCTGCCGCATTTATTCTGTTGATGAGGCTTTCAATCTTATTCTCTTGGGCATCCAGTTTGGTTTTGATTTGTTGTATTTCGGTGATTATGCGGTTCTGGTAGTCTTCCAGCTTTGTGTCCACGTCTCTGAGAAATTTTAGCATTATTTTCATCAATTCCTTTGCTGGTAACACATCCATGTCTTCATCTCGCATCGCCGATATTGATAATGGCTTTTGGCCCATGTTTGGTGGGGTGCTGGCTCTTTCATCTGGAGCACAGCTCTTTCTGGTGGTTTTTCCCATTGCGTTGGTGAATTCTGGTGGGGCAAATGAACCCGTGTGTTGAGGGGCTGTCAGATGCTTTCCTGTAGAGATTGGAGCCTGCAGACGTGGTGTTGTCGAGCGTGGTAATTTTCAAGGCACCGTTGGTGCGTTCTCAGGGCCCGGGGCTGTAGAGCACCACCTTGGGGGCCCAGTGGATTCCAGGCACACTCTGGGCACCTCTTCTACAGGTGTGACACCCCAGGGCGTGGAGGGATGGAGGCGCTCTCTGGGTGTGCCCCCTGCACGGGAATCCGCAGGACTTAGAAGGTTTTATGTGCTTTCTCCTTGCGTTCTCCGTGTCAGGGACTGCAAGGTTTTTCAGAGCCCACCTGGTGCGTCTCCCACACACGGGACTGTGGGTGAGGCACTTTCCAGGCGTGGCTCTTGTGCAGTGAATCCACCACTCGTGGTGTGTGGATGTTCAGAGCCCCTGTTCCTGTGTGGCTCTCTCACACCGGCCCTTAGCGGAGGAGTGGCCCAGGCGCCCTGTTATAATTTCACGGCAGGTTCGCACCGTGTCAGTGTGATGCAGGAGTTTTCAGTGCTCTCCTGGTGGGACGCCCACGCTCAGAACTGCAGGGTGGGAGGCGAGAGGTGAGCAGTTCACTCTATGGGAGTGGTACCTGCGTGTCGGGGACACACAGCACTACACTTCCCAAAGCTGGGCAGAGCTCTTCTGACACCTGACACCTGCGCTGTGGAGGCGGCTGCTGCAGGCGGGGCCGCCTAGTCCGCTCGGCGCAGCCGCTCGGCGCGGCGACCAGGGTCTTCCTGATGTTATCTCACTTCCACCAGGCAGGATGTGGAGGACTCCAGATCCTCGCCAGCAGCCTCTCTGCACCGAGACGCACTGGCCCCCCCAGTGTAGGAACACCCGAGGCGCCCCCCCGGGGCCCCCTCAGCCACCAAAACCACTGCACGCAGTTCCCAAGGCACAAACCCAACAGTTTCAGTCCGTCTGCCCCGCGTTCTCAGAGGCTAAAACCTCGGCAGGGGTCTAGGAATGCGGAGGCTGCCACGTCAACCCCCCGGCTCACCAAACGTTCGGCCGCTGCAGTCTGCCTCCACCGCTGCCGAAGGCTGCCGCCGGCGACGATCCGCCCGATCTCCCCGCCTCCGGGCTGTCCGCGTCTCCCGTCAGGCCGTTTTCAAAAGTGACTCAGCAGGTCTGGAGTGGGATGTCGGTTTCTCTACCTTTGCCCTGCTCCGTTCTCGCTGTTCTTCCGAGTTGTGTGGATCTTTTTGGCTCCACACTGTCCCAGGGAGCCTCACGGACCTCTCCCTGCGATTCCCTGCTGTTCCTCTTTGCTGCTTCTGTGACTTTCTATCCCTCTTTCACTGGAGACTCCCTCACAGCCTTCCTCCTACGTCGGCCATCTTCTCTTCCTCCGCCGATGCATCACATTTATAGATTTGTGTATGTAAATCATCCCTGCATGCCAGGAATGGAACCTACCTGGTCCAGATGAACTATCTGATGTATTTTTGTATTCTGTTGGCTAATATTTTGTTGAAGATCTTGGTGTCAATATTCATGAAGAATATCAGTCTATAGTTATCTTTCTCTGCTGTGTCTCTATTTGCATTTGGCTTTAAGTTGGCATTGGTCTCATATAACAAGTTTGGAAAAATTACATTCCCTTCTATTATTTTGAAAAGGTAATGGAGAATTGGAGTCAGGTTTACTACAATACATTGTAGAAATCAAGAGTGAAAAAAACTGGTCTCAGGCTCTTCTTTGTTAGGGTGGCATTAATTACTGATTTGATCGCTGCATACTGAATTTTTTGTTTAGGTTTTCTGTTGCCTCTTGACTAAGTTTGGAAGATGGTAAGAATTCACAAAACTATCCATTTCATAGAGGGTTTATGATTTGTTGCATATAGTTGTTTGCAGCAATTTATGATGATTTCATTGATTTTGTGTATTGTCCTTTTTAGTTCTATTTGATTTATTTCTTCTCTTATTTTGATTATTTCTTGTTTTCTGTGACATTTGAGATTATTCTACCATTGTTCTTCTAGTTCCTTTAGACATGTATTTAGCACATTTTTCTGATGACTTTCCTGTTACTGTTAAAACACAATTTACTCATTTTATTATTATTACCTTATAATACAGTTCCATAGGCCCAGAGATTTCTCTTATCCCCAATTCCCTCCCTCTCATGGAGTTCCCCACAGCATTACTATAATTTAATTCTTCTTACATAGTCATTTGTCCATCATTGCAGGCATGGACAATGGCACAGAGTCCAGCATTCTATTGTCAAGATACAGTTAACAGTTTCATGTTAACAGAGTCCATGTTTGATCTGGGAGTAGAAATGCATACTGCATTTTATCCTCACATCTGCATATGAGAGTCTCCATTATACAGTTACTATAGATCCCCTTAAATAAAAAAGCCATAATACAAAATCAGTAATAGGAAGGAAAATAGAAATTTGCAATGCCTTGAAGTAAAATAACCTGCTACTAGATACGATAACCTCCATTACAGAGTTACTGTACATCCCCTTAAGTGAAAAGCCACAAAATAAAATAAAGAGCAGGAAGGAAAAAAATAAACTAAAATATTATCAAGTTAAATAACATGCTACTGAATGACTAAAGTGTCACTGAAGTAATGAAAAAGAAAATCAAGAACCTTCTTGAAGAAAATGATGCTACTGTGTGTTCTATAAGTCATGGATGAATTTAGAAAGTGTTAAAACAAATACATAACTTTGCAAATCTTAAGCAATGAGCATCTACTGAGAGGCAGAAAACACAAGGATCATCTCAATATGAAAATACTTGCAGATAAGAGCTAGTACAGTTTAAAGTAACACAGTGAAGAAGATTTTCAGGACAGAAGGGGCTAGAAAGAGGGGCTTTCCTGTCTTACAACAGTCAGTCCAGGTCTAGCAAATGTTGCAGGTGTTCTGTGTCTCAGAGAGGAGCAGGAAAACCCAGGCTCCACAGGTTGGAGTGGGTGTACAACCCACTTCACAGGTCTGCAGAACCAAAATGTTAGATTTACTGACCACTCATGGAAAAAACGCACCAGTTTAGTACAAACATATCTTTATTAAGCAAAGAGAATTCCATTTGTGGGTGTTTCCAAGAGTAGCAGTGGAACAAGCAGGAGAGGAGGAGACGGAAGTGGGAAAGACAAGGTGAGTATTGAAGACAAAGGTTTCATACCCTTCACCTATCATCAAGGAGTGAAGGAAAGCACATCCAAGGACACCCTGGGGGCAAGAGTGCACTCTGGATGAGAGGCCCTCCACCTACTCTTTCCTGAAGTCTCTTATATACAGTATCCCACAGACCTCTCATTTCCCAGTTATCGTGTTGGATGTATTCCAACATGGAATGTGGTGGTATGAAGAGGACAGAGCCTGGTGATGGAGAAGAAATATCAAAGCTTGGACAACTAAATTTAAAAGGCAGCTCACAGAAGCCAAAACTTGCAGGTATTTTACTGATAAAACAGACAATTACACACCTACTCTTTAAAACAAATCTGCAGTTTCTTTATTTAAAAAATATTGTTTTTACTGGTAAGGCAGATTTGCAGAGGGAAGAAGGGGCAGGGAGAGACCTGTGGGAGCACTGGAAGAGGCTCTGGCTCAGCTACGGACACAGTGGTTACTTGCGGAGTGAATCAACAGACAGAAGATCTTCCTCTCTTTCTCTCCTCCTCTCTGTATATCAGATCTTCCCATAAATTAAAATAAATGTAAAAAAAGAGAACAATATTACCACATATCAAAGAGATTGTTTCACTGTAAATCAGTAATAAGTAGCAATCAGAACAAAAAGCCCAGTGTTGTGAGGTTGTCTTTCTTTTTCAGTTAGAGCTGATGAATATTTGCAATGATGGCAGTATAGATGGCTACCCCAAGCTGACCCTTGGCCTCATTTTGATCATTATTTTAAACTTCTGCCTAGGGGATCTGTGACTGGATTTTCATGGTATGTTTGGACATGACCACAAAAACAGCCGTACCTTCCGCAGGCAACGCTGCACATTCCTTCTGTGTTTGCCAGTGAGCAAGGGTGACTGCAAGCTGAGCATGGACCATACAGTTAGCTTGGAGATGGGCTGTGGTATCCTACATTCACAGCTTGTGGTTGCTTGCATGAGGAGATGGGAGGGTTTTTCACATGATTATGGCTTTTTTATGTTGTTGGCACATTGGTTGTTAGGAGTCTATAGTTTGTGCATGTTACAGACACTTGGATCTTGATAGGTTGCCTTATAAATGGAAAAAAAAAACAGCTTTTTAACGATTTCACCAGCATGGTAAATTGCAACACTGTAACAGCGTAGCTAGCATGGTTATATTTGTGCTGATAAGCACAGTGTTGTAGCAATGGCCTCTGAAAGAGTATTCACATGGTTGTCCAGCCTTCCTGTTGCTATTTCAACAAAGTCTAGGCTGCTGTTGGAATGAGAGTAATGTTTTTACAGATATAGTTTTTTCAAGTAACATGTAGAGCAGGCCAACAAAGCTATTCATCAGACATGGTAGGACTTTACAATTATAGGTAGTGCTCCTACAACAGATGGGGAAAAGTGGCTATTGAAGAACACAAGGCACTGAATCCACAGATGATGTCAGTGTGTGGAGTTAGTGCCAACTGCTGATCAAAGGTAGAGCAGCAGTTGTGCTGGATTCTTTAACACTAAAAAAAAAAAAAAAATCACAGCATATGTCTTCCTTCTTCCTTTCTTCTTTTTGCCATTTTTAAACCCCCCTCTTCCCAATGATTTCCTCTACATTATTGCAAGAGTATAATCCTTCAAAAACACTCATGAGTCCATCATTTTGATCTTTAATTGTATCCTGACATTGTAATAAGGATACTGGCAAAGTATTTTTGCAGAAGTACAGGGTGATCTTAGCAAGCTAGGTATAGTAAGTATAGAAGTACAAGGTGATCTTACCAAGCAAAGCAAGTATAGGGATAACAAGGAGCATTTATTTGGTGAGTATTCCCTAAAGGGCATGAATAAGGATTTGTTAAGTTTTTCTAAGACCAGAGTTGCTCTCTTGAAATCCATTTGAACAGGGAAGGATTTAGGAGAAAGCTTTCACCACAAACTTGCCTGACGGAAAGCTCAGTGTTAGAATAATAATCATGAGATAAGAGTTTGCCTACTATAACTCCTGTTATCCTGACAGCAACTAAATTTACTTTAATTTGGGAAGCATAAGAACTGGCACAGTGGGACATAGTTGGTAGCCCAGTGGCTAAAGTCCATGTCTCAAACAAGGTAGAATCATATATGGGCATCAGTTCATGTCCCAGCTGTCCCATTTTCTACTCACCTCTATGCTTCTGCTTAGGAAAGTATTCAAGGGTGGTCCAAAACTTTGAGATTCTGCACCCACGTGGGAGGCCTTGAAGAGACTCTGACTCTTCTCTTCTCTTCTCTTCTCTTCTCTTCTCTTCTCTTCTCTTCTCTTCTCTTCTCTTCTCTTCTCTTCTCTTCTCTTCAGATTAGCTTAGCTCCTGCAATAGCAATATCTTGGAGAGTGAATCAACTGAGAAAAGATCTTCTGCTCTATCTCTCCTTGTCTTTGTATATCTTACTTTCCAATAAAAAATACACAAATCTTAAAAATGAAAAAAGAGAGAGAGAGAGAACTTATGTAGTGACTTATCAGACTATTTCTCCACCTGTGGGTGAGCACTGGCATTCTATATGGGCACCAATTTAATCATGCCTGCTCCACCTTTGATCCAGCTCCCTGATAATGACCTGAGAAATCAGTGGGGATGACTTCAGGCCTTGGGTCCTTCTACCAAAATGGGAGACCTGTAAGAAACTGCTGGCTCCCAGCTTTGGACTGGCTCCATTTTTGTCATTCTGGCCATTTGTGAAGTGAACTAGAAGAAGGAAATTCTCTCTGTCTCTCCCTCTCCATCTTTCAAGTAAAATAAATAAAAATGTTGGTTAATGAAAGCTTTGCTAGGACAGAGATGGGAGTACTGTGACATTTCCTACACTGAACAGCTTTGGCAGGAAAATGTTTTTTCTTGCTCTTTCTTTAAAAAAATTGATATGAGGCTATGCATGATAGTCTTGTTGTTAAAGGCCTTGCATTGCATGCACCATGATCTCATACAGGCAGACACTGGTTCATAATCTGGCTGCTCCACATACCTTCTACCTCCCTGTTTGTGACCTGGGAATGCAGTAGAGGACAGTCAAAAGAATGGAGACCCTGCACTGACATGGATGCTCTATGTCAGCCAATGTGCCTTGCAAGACGTTTCTCCTTGGTTTGGAGAGATTGGCCACATGGTTGTGATGCTGAGTGTGTCTCCCTGCCTTCTCTCTACTCTTTCCCCATATACAGAAAAAAATTTGGAAAAACAATGCCTCACCCACTTTCACCTAACACTTGACCTTTTCCACACTAATAAGTGGTTCAAATGAGCATTCACTCTTTTCAACTGTGTATACATTATCAAAAATGCCATTAAAATATTTATACTTTATTTCCATCCTATGTTCCCTTTACCTATATTTCAATTAAAATAACTATTTGATTAGAATTGCTGTTTTAGGGGAAAAAAATCACAACTTTAAAAAGTATTTCCTTGAGACTTAACTAAACCATAAAATTAATCCATCTTACTGTACAATTAAATGACTTTATTTATTTATTTTAAATTTCATTTTTGATGCTTACAGATTTGTACCCCTCTATGTGCAACTGGGTATGCTGCCTATTGCACCACACTCAGTAACTGTGGTGGTCTTATTCAGGCACATGCTCTCTAGTGCCAGATCACAGATCATGCCACTCTCCCATTGGTTGGAGCTCTGAGTCCAGCAGTTTAGTTGTGGGAACCCTCAAAATTCAATGGTTTCAATGAGATGTGCAATTAAAACATATGTCTATGTTTGAACCACTTTTATTACCCTAATCAGGTCTGTTTTACCCATTTGTAGTAGTTTGTCATTCATCACAGACCTCAGGGAACTATTAATCTATTTTCTATCTCTATACATTCACTTACTTTGGATATTTCATGTAATGCATATTGTAATATATACAATGTGTAATCTTTTTTTAAAATTTATTATTATTGCAAAGTCAGGTATACAGAGAGGAGGAGAGACAGGAAGATCTTCCGTCCGGTTATTCCCTCCCCAAGTGACCGCAACAGCCGGTGCTGTGTCAATCTGAAGCCAAGAGCCAGGTACCTCTTCCTCTAGGTCTCCCACATGGGTGCAGGGTCCCAAAGCTTTGGGCTGTCCTCGACTGCTTTCCCAGGTCACAAGCAGGGAGCTGGATGGGAAGTGGAGCTGCCAGGATTAAAACCAGCAGCCATATAGGATCCCAGAACATTCAAGGCAAGGACTTTAGCCACTAGGACATGCCGCCGGGCCCAATGCATAGCCGTTTATATATGACTTATTTCACCTTGCATTACTTTAAGATTCATGCTGTAGCTTGCATCAGCAGTTTATTCTTTTTTATTGCTGAATAGCAATGCTATATAGATATATCATATATTTTTATGCAGCAGTGTATGGACATTTGGAGCATTTTCATTTTTTGGCTATCATGAATATTGTTTTTAAAACTAATTTATTTCAAAAAGAAAAAAAAAAGAAATCATTGTTCAAAGATTCACATGTTTATTGGAAATCCAGATTTGCAGAGAGAAGGAGAGTGAAAGATCTTCTGTTTTTGGTTCACTTCCCAAATGGATCTAAGAACTGAAGCTGAGCTAATCCAAAGCCAGGATCCAGGGCCTTCATCAAAGCTTCTAATGCTGGTACAGAGGGCCAAACTTTTGGAATCTCATCTGAATCTGAGAAACAAATCTTTTACCTGCCACTTCACTCTCCACATGGCAGCAATGAACAGGTCAGGTTCAGTAACATAGAACTCCATTCTGGGTTCCAACATGAGTGTGTTAGCAGGTGCTGAGATGGGTCTTGTCTAAGCCAATGCAAGGGGCAGAGGTAACAAGGTTGTGGTGCATGTGTAGAGACTCAAGACAACATCTCTGTCCCTTTCTCTTGGTTTTGGCAAAATCCTTGAGATCTTTCTCCTGTTTCAAGGGCACTTTGAGACCCCTGTGGACCCATAGAGAAAGGCAAGAGGCCGATGGTGAACCTGGTATTTCCCTCCCCCTCTTCATCTTCTGGTAATTTGGGTACTTTCCAGTAGCTTGATTGCCTCCTCACCCTGCCTACCCCAGCCCATATCCATCTTGTGGTAAACTTGTGATAGTCTTGTAAACAACTACAGGATGTGGGCGGGTTGCATATGTTGTGTTGCGGGGCACAGTGTCATTTGGCAAAGTATCTGGCATTCGTGCTGATTGGCTTGGCTTATAATATAAAATGGATGCTTATATCCAATAGAAATATTGTTACTACCCTTAGGCCTCTTCCCCTTCACCATTCCTATAAATACTTGTGTTTGGTAATCAATAAAAAGACAATTTCACCATGACTGTCTCTGGTATATCGCCATTGAGAATGCACTGACCTAATCATGTTAGCTTGGTGGGTGGCCTACAGTCATGGTAACCCCACACAAAGGTGACAGGTATCTAAGAAGCTAAACTATTTACTACTTTTCCTGGGTGCATTATAGGCTGCTGTGTTACTCACAAATAATGTTGATATGTGTATTTTGTGGCAGTATTTATGTGGGTGTGTATTTTCATTTCTCTTGCATATATACTTAGCAGTGAATTTGTTGAGTTGTATGACATGCTTATGTTTAAGAAATGGCAAAATTGTCTTCTGAAGCGGCTGGAGTAGTGAACATTCCTATCAGCAATATGTAAGCATTTCTGCTTTTCCACATCCTCACTGACATTGGTCGTCTGTCTTTATGTTGTCACCATATCAGGTGGGGGAAGTTGTCTTCTGGGGTTTTAGTTTGCATAAAAATATACTCTTCAAAAGATAAGATGTTGGTTGAGCACCAGAGTTGAGTGAGGTAGCTGTGGAACAATACTTTACAGCTGGACTGCCACTTCAGGGCAGTGTAAGGATTCAGGCCTGTGTAAGACGTGGTGATGGAATGCAGTGAGAATGAAACAATCCAGCATTTTTTAGTAGCAATTTGTTACAATTACTAAGGGGGCTTACAACATCTTATTATTCTTATTTCATGAAATTGATCTTAATGCTGTGAGGTATGTGTGTGTGCATAATATTTGTTGTTCCAATGAAACACATAAGACACAGGCTAACTTATTTTGTTTTAGCCTGAGGCTTAATGATAAAATTTATCATCTTGGATATGTGCAAACTCACTTCAAGGTGTATTCAAAGATTTATAACTCTCTTAAAAGATGTAAGTTCCAACTCTTGCATGTTTATGAATCACAAGTGTATGCCAAACAATCTGAAATACAGATATAGGGTGGCTAGAATAATAGTTCACTATACCTGAGGTTTTCATTTGTGTGTATTTAGTAATGCTTAGTGCCTACCATATAAAGGAAATGCCATTTCATGTATACGGAATGAATGGATGAACTCTTTTCATTCACTAGGCATTTACTCTGTCTGTGTGGAGAACTATGGGCATTGAAGAGTTAACTGGGGAAAAGGGAAAAACAGAAAGGATAGGTGGACTCCAAAAGCCCATCTTCCTAAGAGGCACAGGCCACTTGTTTGAGCCCAGTCCTGTGAGTTCTTAAATAATAGAAATAGCCTCTAATACTTTGGACCTTGGAATATATTTAATTCCCTTAGTTCCTTGTCAACAACAGTAATATAGTATGTAGTAATATAGTATACATTTATGAAGGAAGAAATTATAAGCCTATTTTAATTTTAAATGTATACATATGAGGGGTCTTCAAAATTGTATGGAAATTGGGTATTACAAAATACTGCATGTATTTCAATTCCTCTGAAAGAGCCATTTTAGATTTACATGTCTTGAATTTTTAAATTTTATTTTGTACTTAAAAAAAATGGAGGTAGTGATAAAGAAAGGGGTCTTCCATATACTGCCTCACTCCCCAAATAGCTGCAGTGGCTGAAACAGGGCTGATCCAGCACCAAGATGTGGGAGCTTCTACATGGTACAGGGGCCTGAGCTCTTGACCATTCTCCACTGCTTCCTCACACTTAGCCAGTAGAGAGCTGCATCAGATATGAAACAGGCAGAGCTTGAACTAGTGCTCATATGGGTAATGGTTGCCACAAGCAGCCAGCATCTTTACATGGTCTGCCACAGTACCTGTCCCTGGAAGCACGCATGATAAATTAGATGAAAAAAGGACTTACTACCTTACTGAAATCTTTGTCCCTTTCCTTGGTCTAGTTTTTCTCTGCAGCAGAAGCATGTGAAGCTTCATTTCTTTTGCACATGCAGATATTAAAAAAAAAAATGAGCTTACAACAGCAAACCCTGCTAAGTCCTCTCTGGCTTCTTAGAGAAACCCTATAGCAGCAGTGGTCCTGTTAAGTAATTGTCTTTTCTTTCCTCCTGAACCAGTTATGAAGTTTGGCTTGCATGCATTTTGTCAGGTCCAGGCAGTAGAGTGTGAAGATGAGAAGTTCTCTGATTGCAGTTTTCTTCACTGAGAGAGTGGATCCTAATGTCTGTGTAGAGTACAGTGTATTCTAGCATCAGATATTTGCTGTTTAAGTGACTTGCCACAGCCTGAGATTCTCTCCCATACAACCTCTTCTCCTCTTTCTTCCTATGGCTTATAATGGCCACAAATGATGTTGAAGTTTTGCAGTCAAACCTAACGAATCCTGTTCTGTATTGGCCCTTCTTTTTTTTTTTTTTTAAGGATTTCTTTTATTTTCATTGGAAAGGCGGATATACAGAGAGCAGAGACAGAGAGGAAGATCTTCCGTCCAATGATTCACTCCCCAAGTGAGTGCAACGGCCGATGCTATGCCGATCCGATGCCAACCCGGGTGCAGGGTCCCAAAGCCTTGGGCCATCCTCGAATGCTTTCCCAGGCCACAGGCAGGGGGCTGGATGGGAAGCGGGGCTGCCGGGACTAGAACCGGTGCCCATATGGGGTCCCGGGCGTGCAAGGCGAGGACCATAACCACTGCGCCATTGAGCCGGGCCCTGTATTGGTCCTTCTTGAACTGGCACAGCACTCCCCACCATTACTGGAAAGTTTAAGGGCCACTTGGTGCTGTCCAGTCTGGATCTGTGTGATGTCCACATCTACAACAGGGAAGAAATACAAGTAACTGTTCTCCTATTCCATTCTAGACATTTGGACCAATTTTTTTTTTCAGTCAAACTTCTTACTAAATAGATATGAATACATAGAAAAAGAGAGAAACAAAGAGTGAGAGTGTTAGGAGAGTATTCCACTGACATCAAGCATCAAAGAGATAGGAAAAAAAAAAAAAAACTTTCATCCACTAGTTCTCTCTCCAAGTGGCAGCAACACCCAGAGCTGAGCTGATCTGAAGCCAGGAGCTAGGAGAGGCCAACCTCTCAGGATCTCCCACCCTGGAACTGTTCTCTTACCACAAAATGTGCTAAATTTAAATTGTTGTTTGACATTTTAGTCTGTGCAGTCTGGATATTCCCTTCTAACAGCTGTGTGTGTGTGTTTCGGATGCCTTTTTGCTTTATGTGGCTGTTTTCATCCTTTCAGTGATTAGAACGTACTGTAGATACAGAACTCGAATGAGATTTTAATAGTGTAAATCATCTCACATTGCCATTTACCGATTATATAACCTTGGACAAATTACTCATCTTTCTTAAACCTCAGTTTGTTATATATTTGTATGATAGGAGGACAAAGATAATACAACAGACTTTCCCCACCTGCTTGCTCACTATTCAAGTGACCGACATGACAGTGCTGGCCAGAGCTAAAACTGGAAACTCAATCTCAGTGGGTGGCCCAGCAGCTAACATTTTGAACACTGGCTCTGCCTCCACAGGAGATGTAATAGCAAGAACTTAGAATCAGGACATGCAATCAAACTAAGCACTCCAATATGGGATGTGGTCATATTTTTGGGGTGTAAGATGCCCAAACTTCTGTTTTGTTGTTGTTGTTGTTGTTTAATGTAAGTTATAGCTTCAAACTCATGTAGTCATTGTATTAAATGAGTTAAGTCACATAACACCACATAGACCTTGGCTCATATATGTGTGGAAAACGTTAGATGTCCACAGCAGGTGCAGGAATCAGTGATGGCCACTTCTGTCCACTATGATTCATTGCGTTGCGTGCTTCTTTGTTGTATTTGCAAGTGCTGTCCTTTATATTGATTTCTCACATGCTACACTCAAAACTGACCTCCAGGTTTTCCAATGTCTTATTGCCAGCAGAGTGAGCATCATTTTTTATTTACTTATTAATTTGTTTAAAAGAAGTGGAATAAATAATACAGGAGACTAGCAAAGTCTGTATTACTTTCTTTAAGCATTAGGATCAAGTTCTTATCTCATCTCTGGTTACTATTTAATTTTAATAAATGAAGCATAATCCAACCTAAAAAATTGAGAAATATTTATCATGTTTGATATTTTCTTTAGAACATCTTAGTGCAACAATAATTTTGCATCTTTGGAGCCATAATTGCCTTGCCTAACCCTGGTTCTTCTTGGCTTTTCCCTTCCTCTGCTGGTCACTGGCACCTGAGCTGGTTATTTTGTCCATCTGATATTGCTCTTGTCCTTCCTCCATGTTGCCTTCTCACTTAGCCTTTTCTATTGTCCTCTCTAAGTTTATTCCCTCCCCTTGTTTCTCAGCTCCCTGTGGTTTTCTGTTTTTGTTACTCAGGGCAGTTCTCCACCTACCCATATTGGAAAACAGAGAGCTGCTGCAGCCAATCTGCTTACTGTCTGGTTTTACATCATGTGATTTATGAGCTGCAGTGAGATGCTTTTAATCTGTCTTGCTGCAGCTCTGAGTCTGTAACATGCCTGACTGGATGGCAGTGCCTGGAAGAGACAGAGCAGGGAATCTGGGGAAAACTGGAGGGTTTACACAACTAATGTTTTAAAATGTGCATCAAATCCAATGAGGCCAAGGTTGGAATTTCTATAGAATTCCAGGACTGCCTTAATCACATTTTTGCTGAGAGTAGGAGGTGAAAGAAATGGGAAATTCACTGAGCTCTATTAAGGAGCCAAAGAATTATTAGCTGCTCTAACAAAGGCTCCTGTATCTCCAAAGAAAATGGTTCACTTTCAAACTAAGTAGAGGAATAAACATCTCTGCTCCCAAGGCATCTCATCCAGAACCTTTGGAATGACCTGGAGTCATTAATGAGACTGAAACCTCATGGAAGCTAACAGGGTCTCGAAAAGAAGAATGGAGTGAGAAGGATTGAGCATCCTCCACCATTGGACATTCAGCTGCCTGGGGACTCAGCCCCTAACTCACAGATGAGGGATGGTATGGCAGAAGGTGCAGGTGAAGGACAGAACACAGTAGGAGGTCCAGACTGTTCACCTTTTGTTAGAAAATGAGTCATCTGTTGCTGAGAAGGTCTGAGATTCACTGAAAGCGGGAATGACGATTATTGTTAACCTGCTTGACAACCCCACAGAAAGGAATTGTGGGAAGTCACTGAGTCAACTGAGACTGGGCTGGCCAGGTGTCTATTTTCACTACGGATCAAGTTTTCCCAGCATTTCCATGAATGTCATCCAAGGTTATCATTGAAATGTGAACCTAGGTCTACATGGTGCTTCAGATACCCATACAGCTCATTCATGCTCAGCTCCTTGGCAATATGAACAAGGTGGCAACAGATGTTTTGCTCCTGAAAGAAAGTCTCCTTTCAGAAGACCATGCTTGCCATCATGCAGTCTGTTGTCTCTCTGACAGTGTACAAGGAACTGCAGACAGCACATTCTTGAGGAGGATGATAAAACTCAGCCAGGTGCCAGTTTATCAGCCATGGCTTTTTTATTGGGGCTCTATCATGACATGGTGAGGTTTCACATCCCTGTACATGATTCCTTTGCTGTGGCTGTAATCCAGAGCTGTAAGTAGCTCATACACAGGAAACTGGACATCAAAGTCTGTGAGGAGATGGTAGAATTGCTTATAATCAGTATTATGTATATATTCAAACACCAAAATTGATACCTTATTAAAAGAATGATTCATTTTGTTGTTGTTGGTGTTGGAAAGGCAGATTTAGCAGAGACAAAGTTCTATCTTCTGGTTCACTCCTCAAATGGCTGCAACAGCCAAAGCTGAGCTGATCTGGGGCCAGAAGCCAGGAGCTACCTCAAGGCCTCTCAAATGGGTGCAGAGTTTCAAGGCTTTGGCCATCCTTCGCTAGTTTTCCAGACCGTAAGCAAGGAGCTGGAAGGGAATCAAGTAGTAGGGATATGAACTGGCATCAATATTGGTCCCAGCCTTGCCAGGTAAGGATTAAGCTCCGTGGCTATTGTGCTGGGCACAAGCTGGTGTCTTTCACTCAGGATCCTTCACTGTGTCAATCAATTTAATGATATTTGCTCCACTATGAAGATATCCCAAAATCTTAACTTTTCATAAGTTTATTTTCCCCCCTCAAGCCTCAAGCAGCTGCAATGGCCAAAACTGAGGCTATCCAAAGCCAGGAGCCAGGAATAATTTCTGGGTCTCCATGTAGGTTCAGGATTGCAAGGCCTTGTGCCATCCTTGACTGCTTTCCAAAACCACAAGCAGAGAACTGGATGTGAAATCCAGCAGCTGAAACACAGACCAGCACATGCCAGTCAGGTACTTTGGCCACCAGGCTACTATGTTTGGGCCTAAACAGTATATTTTGAGGAAAAATGAAAATGATTTGAGCAAGCGCACAAAGAAATGGTCCACTATGAGTTAGAGTCAGAGAGTGCCATGGATGCTTTGTGGAAGTGTTCAGTGCCATCTGACCAGCGCAGATAGAGACAAGGAACTTTTACATCAGCAGTTCTCAAAATTTCCCTTACATTGTAAATAGTGTAAAAAAAAAAAATCTCCATTTTTTTTCAGATTATCAAGATCTGACATGTGATTCTAAAAATTTTGAAAAACATAAAAGCAAATGATAAAGAAAATATTTCTCATTTTTCCTCCACTCAGAAATTGTGCTGGAATTCTGGTGTCCTGGATCAAGCTGATTCCTACAACACTGCCATCCCACGTCAGAGCAGCAGTTTGAGTTCATGCTGCTCCACTTCTGGTCCAACTCTCTAATAATGCACGTGGGAAATGTCCCTGCTCCCATATAGGACACCATGTTGAAGCAACTGGAGTAAAACCAGCTGACGAAAGATCTCTTTCCCTCTGTTACCATGGCTTTCAAATCAATAAATCTGCCATGCCTTCATTGGAGGATCCCTTGTTCCCTGTACTGTGGCCTCCCGGAAGGTGCACATGCCCAGCTGCATGGCCTGAGACAGGAAGAGAGGGACATGCAGGTGTCCCTGGCTCAAACTCTGTGCTGGGTCACAGCCGATTGTATGATGAAGTCACAGGAATGGCACCAGAAGTCCCTCTTGCAAGCACAGTAGAGATATCAAGTCTTCACATCCAGCCATGCACACAGGCAGCAAAGTCAGTGGTAACAAAGTCGGTGAGGGAGGGCATGGAGGAAAAACAGAGGAAACTACCCACAGGGAAGCTGGACCCATTTTTAAGATCATAGCACTGACATGCAAGGGCTAGGAGAGAGGGTTAGGGGAAGGGATGGAGGGAAACAGCAGGAACCCTTGAAGACGAATCCCTCACCCAGGGGTGAGGGTCACTAGAAGCAGGATTCGGCCTGTCCTTGGAGCAAGGGGAAGGGCAGCAGGCTAGATGGAAGGTGTGGGAGGCAGGGTCCCTGACAGAACCATCCTGGACGTGACTGCCTCCTGCAGTGCTATAGCCCACCCATGGTCCACTCTTTGTAAACTTGGCAGCCTTCTGTGGCTGTCCAACTCACCTGGTCCCTATGACTATAAAACTCACTCTTTCCATAAAAGCCCATTAATTCCCATGTTGGGGTCACTCTCTGAAGGAAGGGAGAGGTGACCCAGGCTCGTTGGTCTGCTTACCTGCCTCCTGTTTACCTGTCTCCTCTGTAAACTTTGCTGTTTAGCAAACAGGCTGGGACCACACTGCCAGAAGGGGCCCAGCCTTGTGCTGCACTTCTTGAAGACAGGCTCACATTGCAGACATCCACCTTTCCCTGGTTCCTCTGCCACCATTCCATTCCTGCTAGGCCACATCTTTCCTGGAACTTTTGAAAGTACACAAATTAGAATCAAAAGGCATTCTAGAATTAACAGCTTTACTGTCCCACTCAAGCAGCAAACAGATGGTGCGGAATAAGAGCACACAGGGACCATGCTCAGGGGCTACCTGGCCTCAGATTCTGTCTGCAGAAAGCCAGAGTGATCACAGCTACTGGGGAGACCAAGAGTTGGAGTACCAGAGTGATGGAAGCATGTGACCAAAAGAGCCAGGCCCTCACTATCAGGGACCATTATGGGGCTTGCTAGGGTAGTGGTTATACAACAATGCAATTTTGCCCCATCTCACATTCCAGGTGATGATAGGTGGGCAGGAATGAACACCTAGGTGGTGGGGTGGGGTGTGGCTTCCAAGCTTGTGACCCTCAATTATCTGCCTAACCCACAACATTGGGAGAAAGAAGCCCTTTTTTATTTCTGAACAAGGTGGTAGACATTAGTGCCCATTGAGGATACTTTTCTTTCCCTCTGTCCTTGGGGTGACTCATGTGAACCCCTCCCTTACATGCAGCATAATGCACAAAATTTCCATCATTTCCTTGGGTCTTTCTCCCTTGGAACCCCTTGCTGCTGCTAGGACAGATCACCTTTCTTGTGCTTCTTAAGTAAATCCTGCTTTGCAAACTAGAGTTGTCTGCATGAACATCTTTTTGTGAGAAAGAAAAAAAAATAGATTGTTGCAGTGTTTCACATTGAATTTCCTACCACGCTAGCCCACTTTGCCCTGGAGCAATGGGAAGGCTATGGAGGCAGGCAGGTTAGATATGAATGTTGTGAGACTGAGCCCATCTGTCCCTGGAGGAGCTTCGAGGCAGGCCATGGGTATGGGAGATGACACTGCAGTGTTATATGAGATGGTGGAGTGGGCGTGTGTGGAGTCCAGGACTCAAGGCATACAGGAAGGGGCTAGGCTCACTGTTAGAAGGAGCCTAGCCCTGGAGCAGCTGATAAGCACACTGCCTGCTGAACAAGCAGGAACACTGGCTGAGCCCGATTGGTTCTCAAGCAGCAGACAGTGAATGGAGTAGCCATGCTCCTGGGCTGGAGGTGTGTTGGTGCTTGCTCACTGAGCCTGGTCCTTGATTGGCAATTGGGGAAACAGAGGGCATTGTTTTGGAAATGCCATGTTCTCACAGCTGCAATCGCCTGCTCCAGGGCCAAGACAATTTTACTAGCATTCCTTGCGCCAATTATCAGCCCACCTGTCAGCATGAAGGGTGCTCTAGGGTGAGATTTGCTTGGCCAAAGCAACCCACTTCAGAGAAGGTGCATCCCACTAACCTGCCTGGTGCTCCAGGGCAGGGCCTTTTAGGCTGTGCCCAACACCTGTCCCCAGCCCCAGTAAGCCTGCAACATGCACCCCCTGGTCTGCAGCTCCATGGCCAGGCAGATTTGACCACCAACTTCTTCACTCAGACAGCCTCGTGCCCAACCACAGCACCAGGCCCAGGTAGAATCACAGTGTGTTCTCTCAGGGTTCCTACTTGGTAGCAAAATAAACCTTTTCATCAAATGATCCCTGTGCCCATTTTATATCATTTGTCATGAAGTTCACATCCAGAAAAGGATGTCTGAGCTTCTAATTCAATCAGTGTTGGGGATCTCCTGGATTCCATTCCTCTCTGCCCCTGGTGTTTCACTTGACAGGCCATCATTGGGCCACAGCTTTGCTTATTCAGTATCAATGGTGGGACGTGGCCAGGGCAGCATCTTGTCCCTTGACCCAGCTGGGTGCTGATTCCATAGCCACTGGGAATGACTGGGTTCTGTCAGAGCCACAGTCACACTTATGAGTTGGAGTTGAGAATTAGCCCAGCATATTTGTCAATAAATCTTTTAAAATTTAAACTGGATACATGTACATACTGTTTTGGCTTTTTAAATTTATTTAAATATATATATTAAGCATGTACATCTTTTTCTTTCACATGCTTCCACTGTCACAGAGATTTGTAGACATTTCAAACTCCTTTTAAAGTACATCATAAAAAGTATATTTCTTAAAAAGCTTTATTTACTTACTAGTTTAAAGTCAGATTGCAGATAAAAGGAGAGATAGAAGGGAAGCTCTTCCATTTGCTGATTCATTCCCCATGTAGCAACATCAGCCAGAGCTGAGCCGATCCAAAGCCAGGAGCCAGGAAACTCCTGCAGGTCTCCCGCATGTGTACAAGGTCCCAAGGCTTTGGGCCATCCTCAATTCCTTTCCCAGGCCACAAGCAGGAAGCTGAAAGTGAAGTAGAAAATCTGGTACATGGACTGGTACACATACAGGCTTGCAGCACGTTCAAGGAAAGGACTTTTGCCACTAGGCAACACACCTTGTTCAAAAATAATTCTTATAAGTCCTAACTCCACAATTGATCTCATAACAAATTTAAAATACCAAAATTTAAAGCTTTTGAGTTTAATTGCCTGTCAAGGATTACATGAAGTCCCAAATTATCTCCTTGAAATAGAATCTGTTTACATAATACAATATGGATCAGATTTAATTATTGACATAAACTGATCACTCAAATACTTTTAACACAAATATTTAACCCTTGCTGAGCATAAGCAACGAGAACTTAATAAAGGGTAGAAAACACAAAGATTACCTAAATACATACAAAAAAATAACACTTGTGATAAGAGGTAGTACTTTATCTCTTATTTTTAGACATTTCAACAGTCGGAGTTGAGTTTACTGGAGCTGGCTGGAATGGTTAGTTATTAATTAGATGAAGAGCATTTAAAATGAGATGTTACAATAAAATGTGCATTGTACAAGCTTGGCACTGTAATCTAGTGGCTAAAACCCTTGCATTGAACGCACCAGGATCACATTTGGAGGCCTGTTCTCGTTCTTGCAGTCCCGCTTTCTATCCAGCTTCTTGCTTGTGGCCTGGGAATGCAACTGAAGATGGCCCAAAGCCTCGGATCGCTGCTCCCACACAGGTGACCAGGATGAAGCTCCTGGCTTCAGGTCAGCTCACCTTAGGTTGTTGTAGTCACTTGAGAAGTGAATCATCAGAGGGAAGGTCTTCCTGTTTGTATCTCCTCCTGTCTATATAATTGATTTGGTAATACAAAACAAAATTAAAAAAACAATTGCATGTGTATTGTAAAACTTAGTTTATTTATCAGAGGATCAGATTTTAATCCCATGTATCCAAGATAAATATTTTAAAAACATTGCAAATTATACATTAATGTCTATGATCAACTATATCATGCATAGGTTTTTGTTTCACAATCTTACTCAGCACAACACATTTACATGATTTTAACCAACCATTTTACATGCTAATATAAAATCTAGAAGATAGAGTGCATGGGTTCTTCTCTTACCTAGGAACAATGTAATAGTGCATTCGACTTTTTAAATATATTTTTATTTTGATAATCTTACATATTTGATTAGGCACAAAAGTCAAGGATTACACAAAAGTGCATAAGACCACTGTTTTCTGCATAATTATCATTTTTCTCCCTGATCTGGGCTCAGGTGAGAAACAAAGGGAGAAGCCATATGCAGCCTCCCACCAATCCCTGGTCCCCAATGTGGGGCATGCTCTGAAGGTCTTACTCAAGCAGTTTTGATAGTTCAACAGGTCGGAAATGCTGCAAAACTTGTGGTTCCATGCATGATGAAATCTATTCCAAATCCATTTGGGTGACATAGTCTCTTCATATTTGAGGTTCTGAGATCAGCAGTTCAGTTGTAGGAATCTCCAAAGAAACTTCACCTGAGATTCTCCCAGACCTGATTCTTGTATGTGCTTGCCTGTACAGGGTCCAGCATGGTCCATTTTCCTAGTAGTTTTTGCACATACTTGTGAACAATTGCTGGATCAGTTCTGTTTCCAACCCTGTCTTCCACATGAAAAACTAAATGTTGTGGTCCAGCCTGATCCTGCCCATTTCATTCTAGACACTCCCACAAATCAGTGGGAGCTGCATCCTAGATTGGGCTGACTCCCCATAACCCCCACCAGGCCTGCAACCTATCCTGGTTCCCATGCTTGCCAGTATGTACCAGACTTGTTCAGTCTGGCCCACACCCTGATCAATGCTCATACATGCCAATGGGCATTGAAGCCTAGTTCAACCCATTCATCCCCACTATCCAGTCCACACATATACTGGCAGGTGCCTTTCTGTGTAGCCATGCCTGTCCCAGTCCTGGTTTTCATGCTCTCCAGTGAAAGTGGTAACCCAAGAGGAAGGTGCACACTATTTCCCTGCTAGGCCATTCCAATTCTTGGATTATGAACTTTCCAGGAGTTTAAGGAGTTTAACTTGATGTAATTAGCCCCCAGTGCTACCCTGTGCAAGTTGATGCTGTGGCAAAGCCTAACCATCACTCACTCTAATTTATGCTTGCAGTAATTGGAGTGGTCAGCCCAGCCTGGGTTTTCCATCATCTAGCTCACATGAGACCCACAGGCATTACAGCCCTGCCTGGTCTGGCCTGCCCCCATCCCAACTCACGCTCTACAGTCAAAGTGGCTATCTAGCAATGGAGCCCAAGTTTCCCCTACTGACATTGCTCCGTCCCTCTCTGGTTCTCATATGTACTGGTTATGCGCTGTGGCCACATCCGGTATGGCTCAACTCACCTTGGCATTCTGTAACATGCACTGGTATGTGTTATGACCAAACAGGGCCTGACCCACACTCTGTCCTTATGTTCAGATTTACCACTCGGTTTTGTGTGCTGCTTCAGCCCAGTCTCCCCCTGACCTATGCCAAGTGTATGCTGGTGGGTACCTTTTTCTTGCTTGGTCTGGGTTGCTCCCTAACCTTGTTCTTGCTCTCACCTGCAGGGACTGTGTCCTGACAAAGGCATTTCCCAAGCTCCTCCATAAGATCCTCTCCCTCTGCCAGATCTTGTGCATACTGTGGGTCCATGGTCAGCACTACGTAGTTCACCTTCTGTCCTGACAGGAAAGGTGGCCTTTCCTTGCTACCCTTCAATCCATTCTGGTTCTTACTGTTGGGTGTTTCAGCCCAGCTAAGGCTTGCCCATATAACCAGACACTGCTAACACATGACTCAATAGGAATAGTCCTAGCCTAATTCATCCTACATCTACTCAGATTATCCAGAGCATGAGATGGTGCTGAGGTTTAGCCTGGCTTCAAGCTTCCAGCCTCAGTTCACAATTGTGCCAAAGGTGATTACCTAGATTCTCTTAGGACTTGCTCACCACTTTGCAGCAGTGACCATGGCCTACATCCACAGGATTGGGTCTGGCCTGGCTGGGGCACCCCCTGTAGCAGTCAACTGCAGGAGACTCCACTTTCATGAGCCCCATGGCCAACACTGGATTAGATTTGAATGCCATGCCAGTTTATCCTTGACAAATTGTTGCATTGTTAAAGATCATATTAAGAGTTGTATTTAATCAGGCACAAACATTTTTTGATAGGGCACTAGAGGGTAGGTATTCTTATGTTTACATTTAGAAAATATTTATCTCACTTAAATCAAAATGTAAGGTACAGAAATCTCTACTTGAATACTGATTGCTCTTTGAGGGTTCTGTTATAGCAAGTTAATGAACAAATTTGGTAAGTAACATTTTGTTTTGTTTTGTTTGTAAGTAGCTATTACTTAGCTTATCCAGTATCCCATCCCTCTGGATTAGTGGTGGGGGTGGGTGATGTTGACAAAAGAAAACAAAAAGCTTAAATCTTGGGAAGACTGCAGTTTCCAGCAGAAAAAGAGGGAGAAGTGGGAGAAATGATTGTGTCAGCTCAGATTCTCAGTGGGGAAAGCTAGCTAGGGAACTTCAGACAGAGGAGAGTGAAGGAAGGAGTTAGGTGTGATAAACAAGTGGAACATAGAGTGATTTAGGGGAAGGAGAGGGTGGAGGGAAACA
Source organism: Ochotona curzoniae (assembly GCF_017591425.1). Taxonomy (NCBI): domain Eukaryota; kingdom Metazoa; phylum Chordata; class Mammalia; order Lagomorpha; family Ochotonidae; genus Ochotona; species Ochotona curzoniae. Next base: position 27,377 of record NW_024466534.1, on the reverse strand, counting down.
GTGATTATTGATCTGAGTGAATAATTTTGCTTTACAGGCAGCTGGTTCATGCTGTGGGCACAAGGAATATCCAAGTGGCTGCAATGGCCAGAGCTGAACCCATCTTAACCCAGGAACAAGGAACTTCTTCCAATGGCTGAGTCCTCAACTTGCATGAGGTGGGATCCCCTGTGAATGCCACTTCATGTTCCAGCAGCTCTACATGGAATGCCTGGATGAGGCTCTTGGCTTCAGATAAACTCAATTCCAGTGAAGGGGTCCAATTGTGAAGGGAACTAGCAGATGAAAGATTTGTCTCTCTTTCTCTCCTTCTGTCTGTAACTCTCACTTTCAAATCAATCAATCAATCAATCAATCAATCAATAAATAATCAAAATTGCAATTAGAAATAGTCCTAAAGAAAAAAAGCCATGTAAATAATCAAGTTCAGAAGTATAAATATCATCTCTCATAAAATTTGCAATTTTTCATGAGATTATGAGAGGATTTCCTGAAATAATTAGGACTAAATAGCTTTAAATCAGGTCCAGCGGCAGTAGCCTAGTGGCATAAGTCTTCACCTTGCACACAGCGGCATGCCATTTTGCACCAGTTCTGATCCCAGTATCCCTAGTTCACATCTAGCTTTCTGCTTGTGGCCAGGGAACGCTGTTGAGGATGGTCCAAAGCCTTGGGACCTTGCTCCAGTGTGTAGAACTGGAAGAGAGTCTTGACTCCTGGCTTCACACCGGTGACACTCTGGGCATTGTGACCAGTTTGGGAGTGGATCAGTGGATGGAACATTTTCCTCTCTGTCTTTCCTCCTCTCTGTATATCTGAATTTCCAATACAATTTTTCAAAATCCTTTTAAAAAAGGATGTTTTAGAAGAGAAGCCAAAAGCCATAAACTATGGAAACCAAGTTACAGAAATACATATAATTGCATCACATAGGAAATATAAATATAATATCTATAACATATAGCACTGCTAGTTTTACCATTAGATTTAATCCGGACAAGCCCTCTTGCACTTTGTCTCCTACATATTGTTGTGAACTTGTAATCATGAGATTAAACACAAAAAGGAAACTGTAGCAGAATGGTCAAGTTTTAAGCAGCAAAACTATCAATGAACACTAATGAACCATTTGTGGAAAACCAAACACACTGATGAGAGTATTCTGGGCAGGAGAATGCATTTGATGTATACAATCAAATTATTATATGCTAATAAGAAACATATATGGTACAATATGAAAATAAAAATAACAAATGAGTGGTCATCACTAAGAGAAATGAGATTGAAAAGATTATGTTGAGAGAATCGAGAAGGTGGACTAGGATAAGGACACATTTAAAAAGGATGGAAAACCCTTTAATCAGGATGAAGCAGAGAGGACATATTGAAGGAAAAAGGAAAGGACAGAACAACAGCAGAGGGGTACCTGGAGACTGACAGACATGGGAAAGCAGCAGACATAACAGTGTGGTGTTGCAGTGACTGTACTCCACCATCATTCAGCGAACAGCGATCTGAACTCCACCAGCAGCTGGGACTCCACCAGCAACCAGGTGGGAAGGGACTTTCACTGGGAACTTGGTAAGTGAACCCAGACAAAGAACTGTTCATCCTGCTGGTCTGTTTGAGTTGACCAGGAGCAGAGACAGAGCAGCAGATCTCAGATGGGCAATGCAAGAACAGGGTGGATTTCATAGCCCAGTCAGTCCCCCTAGAGCTGCATTGGGTGCCATTTTGCGTGAAGAGGCAATGACAAGGGAAAAGACTTAGCATGCACTGAGCTGGGAGTGAACTCATTTCTGACTCAGTGAACTATAGCAACATGACATTCTACTGGTTCCACCCAAGACAGGTTTGGGTAGCGCTCAGACCTGATGGGCCAGCAGATAAAGAATTCTAGTAGTGGTACATCAGGTGCCATTTTGTACACTGTGGCAATAGCTTTAGGACTGCAGGGGGTAACAGTGAACTGCGCATGTGCTGATCTCACAAGAATTGGCCGAGTTCAGCGAATTGCACTAGTCACAAAGGAAAATAATACCGACTGTGGCACCATACCAGTAAAAATAGGTCCATGTGTCACCCAGACCTAACATCCAACAGGTTCCAGCAAGATCAGCACCACTAACAACCTAACTAGATAGGACACATGTTGTCTCTCTAATCCTGGGACCTGTTCCAATTGGAAGTTTCAGAAAGGTTGCAGAGACAACAGTGCAGCCTCAGCGCCGTATCACAGGAGGTGGAGAGTGGTGAGCCAGGAGCTGGGACTGTGGAGACCATGGTTGAAATCTGACATAAGAACGCCAACTTGGAACCATCTGGAGGTTGTGGGACAAGTGGCTAGAAGCAAAATCTGTGTATCAACTGCAACAAGTAAAATTGCATTGTAGACCTGTGGGTGACACAGCTTAGAAACCTGCTCCAAGAAGAAGACTCTGCTAACCAGAAGTGCAATGATCAAGAGCAAAATAAGAGAAAAAAGTCACAAAGAATGTTACTGAGAACTCCCCTGCAGAGGAGCAAAACCCTATGCCAACCTCAGAGTTAACTGAGGAAGACATTGAGAAAATGGGGGACACAGAATCCATAAGACTCATTTTAAAGATTCTGATCAAAAATGAAAAGCTCATGCAGGAGTTCACATAATTTAAGGAAGCAATAAAGCAAATCAAGGCAGGTATATCAGGAATTAAGAACGCAGTATAGCAAATTAAAAGTACAATGGAAAGCTTCCAAAACAGAATAAAGCAAGAAGAAGAAAGAATCGCAGAATTGGAAGGTATCTCCTGTCACCAGGGGGATGCAAATAGCTGAAAGCAGAGCTGGATCAGGCCAAAAAAAGTATTCAAGAATTGAAAGACACTATTAAGAGGCCTAACATAAGAGGTATGGGAGTCCCAGAAGGTGCAGAAAGAGAAGCTGAATTTGCAAATGTATTTAATAAAATAATCAAGGAAAATTTCCCTAATCTGGAGGAAGAATTGGGAGACAAGGCCCATGAGGGGCACAGAACTCCCAACAGGTTTGATCAAAAGTGATCTTCACCACAACATATGATAATCAAGCTCTTTTCAATTGGACATAAGGAAAAGATTCTTAAATGTGCATGTGAAAAAAAAAAAAAACTAACATATAAAGGAATGCCAATTAAGCTCACAGGAGATCTCCCACAGGAAACTATACAGGTAAGAAGAGAATGGAGTGACATATTCCAGATTCTAAAAGAAAAAAAAAAAATTGTTGGCCTAGGATAAAATATTTCCAGAGTAAAGAAAAGTTAAAAGAATTTGCCTCTTCCAAACCTGCCCTATAAATGATACTTCAAGATGTTCTCTCGATAGAGAAGAGGAATAGCACCTAACAAAACCAAAGGCAAATGAGAAGAACATCCCAGTGAAATGACAACAGAAGACTAATCCAATGAACAACCCATTCCTAAAATGACAGGACCAAAGTACCATCCATAAATGTTAAACTCTGAATGTAAATGGCTTATGTTCAATCAAATGGCATAGATTAATAGACTGGATTAAAAAAAAAACAGCATTTATTTATTGTCTAGAAGAGACACACTTCACCAACAAAAATCAGCGCAAACTATACTGCATTGATTTTGTTGTTTTCTGTTAGTTTCATCTCTTCAAAACACTTTCTTCTGATTAAATCATTCAATGACTATTAGATTATACAGCAGCATCATTTTCTTCGAGAAGGTTCTTGATTTTCATTTCTTCAGCTACACATTAGGCATTTTGTAGCATGTTATTTAAATTCTTGGTGTTGTTAATTTCTTTTTTCTTCCTGCTGTTGATTTTGTTTTGTGGCTTTTCATTTCATTTAAGGGGATGTATAGTAACTGTGTAATGGAGACAGTCATATCTAGTAACATGTCATTTAACTTCATGGTATTGTAAATTTCTATTATTATTTTTATTTTTTGATTTTGTATTATGACTTTTCTTTTAAGGGGATGTGCAGTAGCTGTGAAATGGAGACTAACATCCAGATGTGAGGATGCAGTGTGGTATGCATTTCTGTTTCCAGACAAAGATGGACTTGCAATGAAACTATGTGCTATATCTTAACAATAGGATGCTCTACCAATGTCCATGCCCGCAATAATAAACATATGAGTGTGCATGAAGAACTATATGTTAGTAATGATATAGAGCAACTATGTGGGGGGTGGGGATTTGGGGCTGGGATAAGGGAAATAACAGGAGCTTATGGAACTGTATCATAAAATGATAATAATAAAATGTTAAAAAAAGGAAAAGATTATTTCATAGCATATATTCAAAATATTCTTCAGTTCTGCATGTTAAAGTCAAATGTACTAATGGAAAAAAAGTCCCAGGATCTATTGAACATTCACTGAGGTGTATCTGCAGAGTTGTCATACTTTTCTTGGTTTCCAGACTTGAACATGAAGCAGAGAGGGAAGGAGAGGGAAGGAAGTGGACTGATGTGAGAGGCAACAGTGGCCCTTGCTGTTGAAAGGCTCAAGCTGCAACAGAGGATGCCACTCACAGCCTGAAATGAAGCCCTGCTCCTCACTCCCCCTCCCTCCAGAATTCCTAGGGTAGGCCTGAGGCCCATTACACTTCTGATTGACTATGCAGCCTCTGACGTCATGTGTAGTCCAGGTCTTTGGGAGTGGTCCAATCACACAAGCCCACGAAATCCTGTGTGAAGCAGCTGGGAAAGTTTTTCAATGGCCCTGCCATAGCCCCATTGCTAGTTATGTTCCCCAGAAGGCCCAGGAGGCTGAGTTGGTGCTGCATTGTGAGCTTCCTCCCCACCGGGGTGAGCAGGGGACCATAGGGGAACCTTGGAGGTCCTCACTCTGCAACACTGACCTTGAGCGCTAGGACTCACACTTTAATACATTGTGCAGTGAGGAGGGGAGAGTGCCTGGTGACCATCCCACCTTCAGATTTTCTTTTAAATTGGCCTGATTTTCTTGAGTTGAAACAAGGCGTCTCAAGCCCCCAGCAAAATCTACAGTAACTCTCCTCTTAAAGGTCTGGGGCAGTTTTCCTGTTGCTGACTTCAAAGCAGCACAGAATACAGCAGTTATAAAACACAGCCTTATTTTCCTCGCAGGTTTGCTCCAAGGTTTAGGGGCAGAATTTGGTGCTGGCGTTCTGCTTGGCATATGCCTGGGGTAAATGTCCACCTGACACTGCACAGGAAGGAGCCACTGCCCTGTGTGGTGTATGTGACAGTGGTTAAGATGAGATTGGGACTCCTGTGTCTATCAGAATGTCTAGGTTTCAGTTCCTGTGCAAATGCAGTGTGCAGCTAATGCCCAGGCTGGGAGACAGCAGATAGTGCCTTGGGTACCAGTGTGAAAACCTGACTTACTTTTGGTGTTATGGCTGTTGCAGCCATGTGGAAAGTGAGAGAGTGGATGAAAAAGTCTGCCCAATAAAAAATAAATAAATACATAAATTAAACTTCAAAAGTTTTGGTACAAGTCCTTTTACCTAGCTTAATTGAATGCATTTTGTTCAAATGTCCTCAACATGTTACCCCCATGGAAACATTTAAATCGTCCTCAATACACTGTTATTGTTTCTCTGAGTTTCAGTGCACATTGCAACAAACAAATATGACTAACATATTTTCTGGCTCAGTGATTCTCCCTGAAAAATATCAGTATAATTGGTGTTGCCATTCTGAGGGGCAGCTGCTACTCTAAAGCTGGAGGGCATCTCTTGTGTTCCATCTATTTTTATATTGTTAAATTCTTTGGAGCATTAATATTTTCTTTATCCAGAGCTCCATTTCTTGGTAACATATTAATATTATCTAAACACATGATAGATGGAGCCTGGCACAATGGCCTGGTGGCTAAAGTCATTGCCTTGAATGCACCAGGGTCCAATATGGGTGCCAGTTCTAGTCCTGGCAGCCTCCTTTCCCACCCAATTCCCAGCTTTTGGCCTGGGAAAGCAGTCAAGGACAGCCTGAAGCCTTGGGACTCTGCACCTGAATGAAAGACCCAGAAGAACTCCTGGCTCCTGGCTTCATATTGGAGCACTTCTGGCCATTGTGGTCACTTGGGGAGTAAAATATCTGATGGAAGATCTACCTCTCTCTCTCTTCTTTCTGTATATCTGACTTTGCAATAAAAATACAATAAATCTTAAAAACAAAAAAGAATCATTGATGTACTCTAGTTTATCTCAGACTAGGCTACTAGGGAGTAAAACTTTGGGAACAGCCTAAGTAAATCCTAGGATAGTGTGATTGGAATACGTAGCACTTACATTTTGCACACACAAGTTGCTTTAGTTAGAGGATAATTTGTACCAACAAAGAATCATTCAAAAGGTAAACTTTTGGGGTTTTCAAGCACTTATAAACTTATGAGTGTCTTTATACCTGTTTCATAAGTTATTTCAGGGAATATTTGCACTGGACCAATTCTGCTGGTTTAAAATAGCAAAAAAAAAAAAATGGTTGTGATTGATTTAATTAAAAAGTATAATTTGTGCTCAGTAATTGGGACAAGAGTCTTTTCATAAAAATTATTTAATTTTTATTGGAAAGCCAATATATAAAGTGGGGGAGGAGAGACAAAGAAGAAGATCTTCAGTTCATTGTTTCACTCCCCAAGAGCCTGCAAAGGCCTGAGCTGTGTCAATCCAAATCCAGGAGCCCAGAGCCTTTTCTGGGTCTCCCACATAGGTACAGGCTGCCAAGACTTTGGGGGTGTCCTCAGCTGCTTCCCAGGCCATAGGGAAGCAGGGTCATTGGGTTAGAACTGGCAGCTTTGTGAGACCCTGGCCCATGCAAGGGAGGATTTTAGCTCCTAAGATACGGCACAGGGCCCTCATGTAATTTCTTAAAGGGGACAAAATCCAGAAACATCTGACACTTGCTATCCACTAACATTAACCTGCACCTGGGTATAGAGATTGAGCCTTGACACCGAGGCCTCTACTAACAACTGTTGATGAAATAATTGAATTGTTTTGTGATTAGCTGTTGTTAACAAATTGATGCTAAGCAAACATAACACATCTGGTGTTAAAAATAAAAAATCACAGAGGGCACAAACTTCACTAGCTTTTGAATGTGTGGTTGAAGCAGAGAGCTAAGATTCTGGAGGAGACATTGCAGGCTGTGAGGAGTTCCCAGGTCTACTCTGTCACATTTCTGCCTGCTTAGGATTCACTTAATCAGTGCAATGAGCCACCCTGGGCACTGTGTCCTCAATGAGAGTGATCCCCAAGGCCTGGGAACACAAGCTGCTGAGTGTGGGTCTCCCTCTGAAGTGTAAACAGGCTGCTTCCCAGAGCTCATTCTCTGTCATGTCCTGGTGCTTTGATGGACAGTGTGCTCACTTAGGCAAGAGTGCTCTACCCTGATTTGGATGTTATATCTTGGTTCTCTTGCATGGAACCTGAGTTTATGCAATGGTCTCAGAGGAGGAAAAGTAAATTCTTGACAACTTTATTTTCTGCCAAGTTTCAGTAAGACTATCAACTATATAAACTTCATGCCTATTGAGGAAAAAGCCTTTGTCAGTTCAGGTCTTGGTCTCTTTGCTCTTCCATCACCAGAGGTGAGTAAATGATGGTACTGTCTGATCATTGATGTTTGTGATTGCTTAATCTCTATTTTTCAGTAATGTGATAACACAGTAAATCAAGCTGCTATTTGCATATGGGTTCACAGCTTCAGCTGCTTCACTCACAGTTCTGCTCCTCACTAGGAAATCTGGGAGAGCAGCCTTACATGTCCCCAATGCTTGGGATCCTGCCTCTCTATGGGGGCACCTAGAAGCTCTAATTGCCTTTTTTTGGTTTAGCCCAGAAAGTGCTGCCATATATAGAGTGAACCAGAAGATGGATCTCTTTTTCCCTGCCTTCAAATAAATACATAAGCCTTAATAATATCTATTTATTTTCTTTTTGATTATTACTTGTAGTTTATTTTATTTGTTTATTTTCATCTGTGAGTTTACAAATAAGAGACAGAGATCTTCTGCCCTTTGGCTCCCTACCAAATGGCTAAAATGACCAGTGCTGTACCAAGCTGAGTCCTGGAGTCTGCAGCTTCCTCTATGTTTTCCATGTGAGTGATCAGGGCTCAGGCACTTGTATGATCTTCCACTGCTTTTGCCAGGAGATTAACAGAGAGCTGGGTTGGAAGTGGAACAGCTGATGCCATACGGGATGCTGGTGTTGCAGTTGGCATCTTTACATATTATATACCATGATGCTAGCTTTTGCTTTAGTTTTGATACTGGTGACAGTATTTTTTGTTGTTGTTGTTGTTGTTCTTGTTGTTGCTTTTTATTTCCCTTATGGTAATTCATAGCAAGTGTTCACATATGGAGAAATATTCTTAGGTAACAGATTGTGGATAAATTCTGATGGTGTATAAGTTGTTGGTAGGGTAGAAGAATTGCAGTCTAACATTTCCTCCATGTGCACTTATTTATTTTGTGATTCTCTAGGACTTGGTTTGACTTTGTTTTCTCCTTCGAGTGTTCACAGAGGTGTCTGATCACTTTGCTAATTAGCAGTTCCCCCAGGCTGGGCACTGATAGTGCAGCATTAACTTGTCCTGATTACAGCTGGCCAGTTAATATGTACCTCCCTTTGCAGTTCTGTGAAATTTTCTTTCATGTAATGTGCTGCTCTCTTTAGAATCACGGTGAAGAAGCAAGCAATCATCTAAATTGTGTGTGAAAAGCTGCACCAATCATTCATGCCAATTCCTGTTTTGAAATTATTTTTTCTCTATTTAAAAAAAATAATTTTTATTAGTTTATTTTATTTATACAAGTCATAGAGACAGTGATCTACTTTCAGGTGTTTCCATCCTTAAAGTATATTTTATGTTGTATAGATGGGGGACTATTAAATTTCTTATAAATGGATCATTGTTAGTGTGAAGGAATAATTCTGACAGTTAAAATTCTAGAGAATTTTCATCAACATGTACTTGTATACAATTGCAATGTACAGTGTAGTGTTTGAGTATACTACAGCATAAGCTGAGTAAAACAGGTGCCCAGGCTTTCCATGTATCTGTGCTTTTACATCACACCCAGTCCTGCATTCCAGTGTGCTGCATAAGCTTATCCTGTTGTGAACTGTAGTCACCACACACTGGGATGGAGCACTGGATCTTGTGACTTCTGTCTCACTCTCTTTGCTACCTCTTCTACCTCCTTCCTATCCCCGGTCTTCACACTTACCAACCCACAGCATCACAATTCTAAATTTGCAGCTATATTTTAGCACTTATATATGATAACATATTACATTTTTTTCTTCATTTGCCTTATTTTGTTTTATTACATTCAGTTCCATCTGTTTTGTAGCAAATAGCAGTACTTTTTACTGGCTGAATGCAGTCTTGTGGCATTCATTATGGCTTCTATTAATGAAATCAGGGGAAACAAATGAAATCTAGAATCAAAAGGATAGAATATTTCATTTTCACCTTTGTGTCATCTATTTCCTTCCCTTGCCCATTTGGTTGACTATTAAATTATATAACACTAAAAAGTAGTCATTCTAATTTGGTTACATATCTTAGGGGAAGTGCTTTTGGTGTTTCGGCTTTCAGTTGTGTGACAGCTTTGCATTTCTCACCTGTAGATAGTATTTTATAATGTCCTATTTCTATGTACCCCAATTGAAGTATATTGGGGTATATTTTTATATTTGTAAGCTTGCTCAACTTACACACATACATATATATATATACAGCATATACAAATATATATGAAAGTTATTACAAAATAAATGTAGAATTTCATTGATTGCTTTCTATAAGGTAATTTCAATAATACTTGTCCTCATCCTGTTTATGTGAAACATTAGGTTGCTTGATTTGCATTTATTGGACCATTTTGTACATCCTCAGGTTAGGTGCAGCTTGGCTATTCTGTTTGAGTTTATTGATGTGTTGTTGCATTTATTTTACATTTATTAAGACAATGAGTTTATATCTGTTTTATCAAGCATAATAATAAATTATTTTTTTAATATTTGTTTTATTTTTATTGGAAAGTCAGATATACAGATACAAGGAGAGACAGAGAGGCTAGATTTTCTTTCTCTTGAATCACTCTCCAAGCTAATGCAACAGCCAGAAATTAGCCTATATGAGTCCACAGGCTAGAGCCTCTTCCAGGTCTCCCATGTGGGTGCAAAGCTTTGAGTCATCCTCAACTGCTTTGTCAAGCTAAAGGAGGTGAGCTGGGCTGCCAAACTGACACCCACGAGCTTTGCCAGCATGTTCTAGCCCAACACTTTAGTGACTAGGCTACTAGACCTGGCCCAGGTAAATTAATCTATGATTTGGGCCCTGCGCGATGGCGCGGAGGTTAAGGTCCTTCCCCTGCTCGCCTGGGATCCCATTTGAGCGATGGTTCTAATCCCGGCGGCCCCGCTTACCTTCCAGCTCCCTGCCTGTGGCCCGGGAAAGCAGTCTAGGACAGCCCAAAGCTTTGGGATCCTGTACCCACGTGGGAGACCCTGAAGAGGCCCCTGGCTTCGGATCAGCATAGCATTGACCATTGCGCTCACTTGGGGAGTGAATCATCGAACTAAAATCTTCCTCTCTGTCTCTCCTCCTCTCGGTATATCTGACTTTCCAATAAAAATAAGATAAATATTTTTTAAAAAATTTTTAAAAAATAATCTATGATTTGTTAACATTTTTTAACTAAATTTCTGGAGCATGAAAAATTATTTTGGAAGAAGCATTTAAAAAGAATATTCAGAAAACCAATTGTATTGCAATGGAAATTGCATTTTTAGTGAGCAGTTCCATAGTGTGTGTGTGTGTTTTCCCATTTTAAGCACTTATACCTGAATATCTTCCAACTTATCTTTCACTCTAGTTTAACAATCTATGTATCATTAGGCTCAGCATAAATTTGGAGCTATTTTCCTCTTCTTAATTTTTTACAATAATTCTAGAAAAAGTGGTGTTAATTTGGTAGAATTTTGTAGGGAAGATACCTGCTGTTAACAGTTGGTTTAAGGAAGAGGCAAGATGGTGGCATAAGATGCAGACACATTTGATGGGACGGAGAGTCTTTAGACGGGGGGAAGTACAATAAGTAGATTTCAGGGGAAAAAAAATAGGGCTCAGGCAGTAAGCAGGTCGTACCTGGAACCCCTCTGGACATAGGGAGGCTGTGCAAATGAGACAGCAGTGTTGTACTGGACCTAAGAACCCACCAGAGGTTGATGAGCAGCAACTCTGACCATGATTATTCAGGCTCTGGAGATCCAGTCTCCAAGGATCCCTTTCCAGCACCAACCAGGTGTCCAGCAGTGGCCTCCACACAGATGTTGTGACTGCCAGGTGAGATCCTGGGTTCACTTGGGGAGCTAGAAAAGTGAGTATAGTCCAGGAGCTGACAAACAAGCTGAGTGACTGGGACCAGCTTCAGGCAGAGAGAGTAAGGGACTTAGAGCGCCATCTTGTGAGGAGAGGGGGAAGGTGGAGTTGACAGAGCAGCACATAGGCTCCTTTCTGGCTGTTCACAGGGAACTTATCCAAGTGGGGAGGAGAGCACCAGCTTTGCTCCCTGCAGGGTTGGTGTGGTCCCTGGAGCTGAAAGCCAGCAGCCACAATTCTCCACCTGATGCCATCTTGGGTAGCAGGGCAGCAAGTGCGGACCCGAAGTGAAGATCCAGACTGGGCATGTTACTAGCTAATTGCACTGAGCTGAGCCTGCAGCATCAGCCTTGCAGCCTGTAGATTCTGTGTGGTCCATGCAGCTGACAGCCCACAGCCCCCTGATCTTTGTTGGTGTCCCACTGGGCAACATCTTGGACACTGTGGCAAGTGCTCTGAACACTGATAAACTGCAAGAGGAGAAGTGGTAAACTGCTCATGAGCTAATTCAGCAGCTCTCAGATAACAGTGTCACAGGACCAGACACTGTTACACTGAAGGGAGGACAGCTGAGTCACCCAAAAACTGACCTTGGGACAAAAATACCACCATCTTAGAGCACTGCACAGCCTCCAAAGAGAAATCAGCCATTACAAGGCATGCTACTAACCCCACCCAAAATAACACCAAGAGATACTCAGAAATATCGGCCAGCAGGGGGCAGCAACCTCAGTGCTGCCTACAAAATTAGTGCCATGGATAAAGCAATTATTCAGGAAAGCTGTGTTTCCCAAATCCAGGGCACTGATTGAAAATAAAAATCAATTTATAGACCTATAGGTAATACACCATAAAGATGATTTCATCAAACAAATTGGTAATTACAAAAGGTAAAAGACAAGACAAAGCACTATGAATGTTACTGAAGACTCTCCAACAAAGGATCAAAAGCTTTGCCCTCTCTGAGAATTAACTTAGGAAGACATTGAAAAAATGGGGGACAAGGAACTCAGAAATCTTGTTGCAGAGCTGCTGGTCAACAATGAGAAGTACAAACAAGAGTTAAAAGAAGAAATAGCAATACATCATATTAAGGCAGATATGTCAGAATTTAAGAACACAGTAGATGGGCACATTGGCCCTGCCTAGCGGCTAAAGTTCTCCCCTCGATCACGCCAGGATCCCATATGGGCACTGGTTCTATCCCGGCAGCTCCACTTTCCATCCAGCTCCCTGCTTGTGGCCTGGGAAAGCAGTCAAGGATGGCCCAAAGTCTTGGGACCCTGCACCCGTGTGGGAGACCTGGAAGAATTTTCTGGATCCTGGCTTTGGATCAGCATAGCATCAGCCACTGCACTCATTTGGGGAGTGAATCCTCAGATGGAAGATCTTCCTCTCTGTCTCTCCTCTTCTCTGTATATCTGACTTTCCAATAAATAAATAATTCTTTAAAAAATAGAGCAAATTAAAAATACAGTAGAGTGTCTCAACAACAGAATAAATGAGGCAGAAGAAAGAATACCAGAATTAGAAAATATTTCCTGTCACCATGAAGAAACAAGCAAAAAGCTGGAAGCAGAACTAGGTCAAGCTAAAAAAAGTATCCAAGAATTAAAAGATATGATTGAAAGGTCCAACATAAGAGTTATGGGAGTTCCAGAAGGTGCAGAAAGAGAACTTGGAATTAGAGGTGCATTCAATGAAATAATAATGAAGGAAACCTTCCCTAATCTGAGCAAAGAAATGAAAAATAATATACAGGAGGGCTACAGAACCCCAAACAGAGTTGACCAAAAATGAACTTTACCACAACACATAATAGCCAAGCTCTCTTCAGTTGAACAAAAAGAAAAAATCCTTAAATGTTCACGTGAAAAAAATCAAGTGTCATATAGGGGAACCCCGATCAAACTCACAACTGACCTTTCAGAGGAAACATTACAGGCCAGACGAGAATGGAGTGATGTATTCCAGATGCTAAAAGAGAAAAATTTTTCAGCCCAGAATAACTTGCCTTGCAAAGCTCTCCTTTGTCTTTGAAAATGAAATAAAATTCATCCAGAATAAATAAACCTTCAAGATTTTGTCTCATCTAAACCTTCCCTACAAATGATACTCACAGATGTTCCCATGAAAGAAAAAAAGAAATAGCAACCACCAGAAATAAAGGCAAATGTGAAGAACATCCCAGTAAAAGGCTAACAGAAGACTCAATTACAGAACAACACAACACCAAAATGACAGGACCAAACTGCTCCTTATCCTTAATGCTGAATGTAAATGGCTTAAACTCATCAGTCAAACGCCATAGATTTGTGGATTGGATCAAAAAACAAAACCCAACTATGCGTTGCTTACTGGAGACACATCTCGCCAACAAAAATCAGAGAAAAATTGAAAGTGAAAGGATGGAAAAAAGATATTCCAAGCAAATGGTAAGGAAAGACAAGCAGGTGTAGCCATTTTTATATCAGATGACATAGACTTTGATGCAAAGAGCATCAAAAGAGATCAAAAGAGATGAAGAAGGATACCACATAATGATCAAAGAGGATGCCTTCAGGAAGAAAATATCAGCATGATAAATGTTTATGTTCCAAACACCAAAGCATCTAGCTACTTGAAACAAAAATTCCTGGACTTAAAGGGAGAAATAGACTCCATTACGGTCATAGTGGGAGACCTTAATACCTCATTAACACAAATGGACAGATCAAAAAGCCGGAGACTTAGCAAAGAAACAATAGAAATCACCTAAACTTTAGAGCAAATGAACTTAGATGACATCTATCGAACCTTTCATCCTACAGAGAATACATTTTTTTTTTCATCAGTACATGGAACTTTCTCCAGAATTGACCATGATATAGGCCATAAAACAAGGCTCAGCAAGTTAAAAGAAAAAATGGAAATCATACCATCCATCTTCTCAGACCACCAAGGAATGAAGCTTGAGACCAAGGAAGACTTACAAACATATGGTGACTGAATAATGTGTTACTAAATGAGCAATGGGTTAGAGAGGAAATCAAAGGGGAAATTTAAAAATTGCATGAAATGAATCAAGGCATCAATGCAACTTATCAAAGCTTATGGGACACAATCAAGGCGGTGCTGAGGGCAAAGTTCATTTCAATCAGTGCTTATATCAAGAAACTAGAAAAGCACCAAGTAAATCAGCTAATCTTACAATTGAAAGAACTGGAAACACAACAACAAAGGAATCCCAGGATTAGTAGGAAAAAAGAAATAATCAAAATAAGGTAGGAAATAAACCAAATAGAGACCAAGAGCACTACATACAAGAACAATCAATCAAGTAGATGGTTCTTTGAGAAAATCAACAAAATAGATTCCCCACTAGCTCAACTAATCAAAAAAAAAAAAAAAAGGGAAGGAGAAAATACACATCAATAGTATCAGAGATGAGAAAGGAGATATAACACCAGTTACCTCAGAAATACAAAGAATCATCAGGAATTATTACAAGCAACTAAAAGCAAACAAATCAGATAACCTAGAGGAGATGGATTGATTCTTGAACACACACAATCCACCAAAATTGAATCAAGAAGCAGTTAACACTCTAAACAGTCCAATAACATGCACTGAGATTGAATCAGTAATTAAAGCCCTCCCAACCAAGAAAAGTCCTGGACCAGATGGCTTCACTCCTGAATTCTACCAATCGTTCCAAGAAGAACTTAAGCCAATTTTTCACAAGCTTTTTCAAACAATAGAAAAAGATGCAATCCTCCCATGTTCTTTTATGAAGCTAACATTACCTTAATACCAAAGCCAGATAGAGAAACAACAGAAAAAGAGAACTACAGACCGATACCCTTGATGAACATAGATGCAAAGATTCTCAATAAAAGACTAGCCAACAAGATCCAATAACACATCAGGCAGATCATTCACCTGGATCAGGTGGGATTCATCCCCGGCACACAGGGATGGTTCAACATTCGCAAAACAATAAATGTGATACATCACATCCACAAATTGAAAAATAAAAACCATATGATCCTCTCAATAGATGCAGAGAAGGCATTTGATAAAATCCAACAGCACTTCATGTTAAAAACCCTAAACAAGATAGGCATAGAAGAAACATTCAACACATTCAAAGCAATGTACCAAACACCCAATGCCAACATCATACTAAATGGGGAAAGATTGGAAGCCTTTCTGCTAAGATTTGGAACTAGACAGGGATGTCCACTCTCACCGCTACTATTCAATACCATTTTGGAAGTTCTAGACAGAGCTATTAGGCTAGAAAAAGCAATTAAAGAATACAAATTGGAAGTGAGGAATTGAAATTATTGATATTTGCAGATGAAATGATTCTCTACATAGGAGAACCAAAAGACTCAGTCAAGAGACTATTGGAACTCATAAGAGATATTGGCAGAGCAGCAGGATACAAAATTAATGAGCACAAATCGGTGGCACTAGTGTACACAAATACTTCCACAGCTGAGAAAGAAATCGTAAGTACAGTCCCCTTTAAAATAAAGGAGAGGAATCTTAAATACCTAGGAATTAAGCTCACTAAATATGTGAAAGACCTCTATGATGAAAACTATAAATCATTTTAAAAGGAAATAGAAGACCTTGAAAAATGGAGAACCTTATCATGTTCTTGGACTGACAGAATCAACATTATCAAAATGACCATATTACCAAAACCAATATACAGATTCAATGCAATCCCAATTAAAATCCCAACAACATTCTTCTCAGAAACAGAAAAGATGATGCAAAAGTTCATCTGGAATCACAAAAGACCACAAATAGCCAAAGCTATCCTAAAAAATAGAAATCAAACTGGAGGACTCACAATTCTAGACCACAAGACATACTGCAGAGCAGTGGTTATCAAAACAGTCTGGGACTGATACAGAAACAAAAAAGATCAGTGGAACAGAATGGAAACACCAGAAGGGAATCCGCACATGTATAGTCAGCTAATCTTTGACAAGAAAACTGAAAACAATCCAGGTAAAAAACCAGGTCTATTCAACACAAGGCTATTGGGACAACTGGATAGCAGCTTGCAGCATAAAGAAGCAAGACCTGCACCTGTCGCATTACACAAAAATTAGCTTTAACTGGCTCAAGCACCTAAATTTGTACCCAGAAACTATCAAACTATTAGGGGAAAACATAGGATACACACTCCAAAATATAGGAACAGGGAAAGACTTAGAAAAGACACCTAAAGCAAAGGCAATTAATACAAAATGAACAAATGGGACTACATCAAACTAAAAAGACTAACAAAACTAAAACAACTAACAAAGTGAAGAATGGGAGAAAATGGGAGGAAAACGGGAGAAAATGTTTGCATACTACACAAGTGATAGGGGACTAATATCCAAGATCTACAAAGAGCTTCAGAAACCCAGGGACAGCAACAAACAAACGAACAAACAATCAAAAAAAGAAAAAAAAAAGCAAACAAACAAACAAAAAAAAACCTGTAACAAAATGGGCAAAAGAAATTAACAGACATTTCTCAAAAGAACAGCTTCAAATGGCTAACAGACATATGAAAAGATGCTCAGGCTCCCCAGCCATCAGAGAGATACAAATCAAAACCACCTTGAGGTACCACCTAATTCCAGTGAGTCTGGCCTACATTCAGAACTCGAATAACAACACCTGCTGGCATGGTTGTGGGGGAAAAGGCACCCTCCTTCACTGCTGGTGAAAAGTGCAACCACTGTAGAAATCAGTATGGAGAGTGCTTGCAAAATTGCAAATAAACCTGTCATATGACCCAGTTATCCTGCTCCTGGGAATATACCCAAAAGGAGTGAAATCTGCATGTGAGAAGAGGATCTGCAATTTTATATTTACAGCAGCATAATCCACAAGAGCTAAGACATGGAAACACACAAGATGTGTGTTCATGGAAGAGTGGTTAAAGATGCTGTGGTACATCTACTCCATGGAATATGATTCAGCTATTAAGAAGAATGAAATTATTCTATTTACAACAAGGTGGTCAAAACTAGAAACCTTTATGCTCAGTGAAATGAGTCAATCACAAAAAACAAATACCATATATTCTCTCTCATATAAGGAAGCCAGCATGGAAAGTCCAACGGTCCAATCTATACTGTTTTTTGATTGTCTGGTTTTTTTTTTTTTTTGGCTGTATCTGATGTGATTTGATGTTTTTATTTCAGTTTGGATGCTTCCAAATATTCTATTCTCTACTAGAATTCATCACGTGCTCATGTAGTATATGATGGTGTCATTTTTCACAAGAGACTTCTGTGTTTCCATTTTGTCAAGCATGTGTTGGTTACTCAGTGGCACATTATTTTTTTCAGGGTGATATAAGTTGTTGTTGATGTTGTTGTTGTTGTTGATGTGGATGTTATCAAATCATATCAATCTGAAAAACAGTAATATTGTTTCAACCTCAAATAGCCTATATCTCATGCAATGCGATACTGTTAAGTAAACAGTGAACTAACAATTGGTATGAGTCAGACTACTTCTGATCTACATCAAAGAATTGCATACCTAATATACTTATAAGGCCCTATGCTACTCAGAAATGTGGAGTGAGAGGAGAGAAATCTTACATCACCATAGAAGGTGTGAGGAAGACGGAAAGTATAACCTATCAGGATCATAACTGATAACTCATGGACAACAGACTTGAATCAGCATTAGACAATAGCAAAACTACAAAGGCATATGGGAGGTATCAGGATTGAACTTAACAACCTCTTAACAGGAGGTCATATGCACAGAGCAGGGGCAGGGGGCTGCAGAATGGAGCAGGCAGACAGGAGAAGGCTTGTATTCCAACCCTGAAGACTCCCAGATCCTTCACAAAGGACTATCATTTCAAGCACCGAGGACTACATCCCAGCCACCAACGAGACCAGGGGAATTGGAGTGCCTTTGGAGGCCAAGAACTCTGAGGTCACCCACCCCATTTGGGTCTCCCACATGGGATGGAAGAAGCCCAAATGCTTCCTTGCAGGATCCAAGGTTATCGGAAGAACAACCAGGAGCACTGAGTGGTCCAGAGAAACAGAATAACAGAAAACTTCCTTCGGGATTAGGGGGAGGAGCTTTCTCTGGTCCTTGCCTGGTTCCGACTTCGGGTCCCTACCCTCACTGGAAATGACCATCAGGATCACTCCAGAAATCCCTGAAAACAAGCAAACAAATAAACAAAAAACCTACATTAGAGAACAGCAAGGAAAGCTTAGAAACAGACAGGAAACGGTCATTGGGAATGCACTTATAACTCACTGGGTGGGACACAAAGATTAGTTACTCCTCACTAGGATATTGAAGATTACTCCACACACCCCTCCTAAAACTAGTCACTTAAACTGTAGACATATGTCTTGTTAGAGTAACAGAGTTAGAGTACCCGAAAGACAGCCAGGTTCTGCAAAATCATGCTTTAACGCTATAAACTACTAAATACTAAAATTAAAATGAACATGAGACAGCTGAATAGTAATCAACAGCCATTGTAAGGTGTATAGATCCCAGTTATATATAAACTAATAATTGAAATGTCAATGTAGAAGTCATAGGATGTGTTTCAGAACTTGCATTCTTGTTTTTTTTTTTTTCTGTCTCTTTTAACATGTTGGTTACTCAATATCATATCAACTAATCCCATTACTTTATAAATTGTTACTGATGTAATATCAGGGCTTTTAATTGATTGGGATGATACTCTGTTGGCTCTACCTTCAGACCAGAGATGGTCTCCCAAGAAACCGTTGAACTAATCTGGACAACAAGACGCTGGACTTTATGCTTTGTAGATGCTTGCAATCAATGAATCTCAACTGAATTTGGACTGTGGTAAGGCAACAAGATGGAGGAATCCATGATGGGGATGGGGTGCGGTTGGGGAGGGAGAGAGCAATCCCAGTGTCTATAAAACTGTGTCACATAATCAATGTAATTAGTGAAAAAAAATATTAACTAAGGGCCTAGTAGGGTGGAGATTAAAGTAGTATGCCAAGTGTGATGTATCAAACCCAGACTCAAACCACACTTTCTTCTGTTCTCATTCTCTTTTTCTCTTAGCTAGGCCTACCCATGCTTTGGCCTTTGGTTCATCACTACCCCTGAATGGTCAGCATAGGCAAGGCTGCTTCTTCGGAACCAGAGACCCTAACTGCCTATCTTTGTATCTGAGTCTTCAATCATTCCCCTCCCCCCAGAAGAAGGAACCCTAACTGCTCTTAGGGGCAATGGAATGACAACCACTCTTATCTGCCTCCTGCTAACAGGGGACATTGTTGAGGAAAACAGCAGTCAGTGGTTCTTCAGGGGGTGGTCTAGAGGACCCTAGTAAAACATAGAAGTTATCAGAGGTGCCTGGGCTCTGATAGGTTGCTTGGGTTCCAAGTGATTCTTCTTGTTGAAGTCAAGCTTGAACATCCCTGAAAGTTTCAGCAAGACATCTGGCCTAAAACACAAAGCACAGCATGGAAAACATTCTGTTATAAGTCATACTAGTCACAATGAAGAAGGCAAAAAATAATAAAATTAAACTAGATTTCATCTATAATAACCTAGCAGTTTATAGTATTCCAACCAGGTTTCACAGAATTTATACACTTTAGGGCAGGGGCAAGCGATCTACTAGTTTATAGCCTAACAAGCTGTGTACTTACAATTGAAGAACACAAAGCTTTTAAGTAGGTGAGCAAAGAGATCCCAAACAATTTGGCAAGTGAGGAAGGCATGAGCTCTGCTTCAGAACACTCAGAGTGTATCACCCCAGGAAAGTCTAACAAAAATCAACAGGGAGATGGCAAACATCCCTGGAGGGGAACTAGTTAGTGGTACTGGTTGAGGATTCATAGGTCAGCCAATTTACAGGCCAGCAGAAGCCACTATATTCTAAGCTCTTCCTATTAATAAGACTTTTCATTTTTTTCTAAGATGGCGGCGTAGAGTGCAGACGTGTTTGGTGGAATGGAGAGTCTTTAGGCAAGGAGAGGTACAATAAGTAGATTTCAGGGAAAAAATAGGGCTCAGGCAGTGAGCAGGGGGCACCTGGAACTCCCCTGGACACAGGGAAGCTGCGGAAACGAGACAGCAGTGTTGTAGTGGACCGAAGAACCCACCAGCAGTTGGCGAGTAGCAACTCAGATCCCAGTGATCCAGGCTCTAGCGATCCGTTTCCAGCGCCAGCCAAACATCCAGCAGCGGCCTCCACACAGCTCTTGTGACCGCCAGGTGAGAGCCTGGGTCCGCGTGGGGAATAGGAAAGTTAATATAGTCTGGGCGCTGACAATCAAGCTGAGTGACTGGAACCAGCAATAGGCGGAGGGAGCAGGGGACTCAGGGCGCCATCTTGTGCGGAGAGACAGAACGAGGAGTTGACAGAGCCGCACAGCGGCTCCTTTCTGGCTGTTTACCCGGGACTGATCTACGTGGGGAGGGAAACGCCAGCTTCGCTCCCTGCAGGGTTGGTGTGGTCCCTGGAGCTGACGGCGGACAGCCCACCCACCTCCCGACCTTTGCTGGTGCCCCTACGGGCGCCATCTTGGACACTGTGGCAAGTGCTCCAAACACTGATAAGCTGCAAGAGGAGGAGTGGTAATCTGCTCATGTGCTAATTCGGCAGCTCTCAGATAACAGTGTCACGGGACCAGACAGTTTTACACTGAAGGGAGAACAGCTGAGTCACCCAAGTACTGACCTGGGGACAAAAATACCACCATCTTAGAGCACTGCACAGCCGCAGAGAAAACAGCCCATACAAGGCACGCCGCCACCTCCACCCAAAATACCCCCAGGAAGTACTCTGACTTATCGGCCAGCAGCGGGCGACAAGCTCAGTGCTGCCTACAAAATCAGTACCACAGACAAAGCAATTGTCAGGACAGCTGTGTTTCCCAAATCCGGGGCACTGATTGATCATAAAAATCAACTTATAGACCTGTAGGTAATATACCATAGAGATGATTTCGTCAAACAGAGCGGCAACTACAAAAGGTAAAAGACAAGACAAAAGTACTGTGAATGTTACTGAAGACTCTCCAACAAAAAGGGCAAAAGCTCCGCCCACTCTCAGAGTTAACTGAGGAAGACATTGAGAAAATGGGGGACAAAGAACTCAGAAAACTCGTTGCAAAGCTAATGGTCTACAATGAGAAGCACAAACAAGAGTTCAAAGAAGAAATAGCAGTACTACATCAAATTAAGGCTGATATATCAGAAATTAAGAACACAGTAGAGCAAATTAAAAATACAGTGGAGAGTCTCAACAACAGAATGAATGAAGCAGAAGAAAGAATATCAGAATTAGAAGATATTTCCTGTCACCATGAAGCAACAAGCAAAAAGCTGGAAGCAGAGCTAGGTCAAGCTAAAAAAAGTATCCAAGAATTAAAAGATATGATTAAAAGGTCCAACATAAGAGTTATGGGAGTTCCAGAGGGTGCAGAAAGAGAAGTCGGCATTAGAGGAGTATTCAGTGAAATAATAAAGGAAAACTTCCCTAATCTGAGCAAAGAATTGGAAAATTATATACAGGAGGGATACAGAACTCCAAACAGAGTTGACCAAAACCGAACTTCACCGCGACACATGATAATCAAGTTCTCTTCAGTTGAACAAAAAGAAAAAATCCTTAAATGGGCACGGGAAAAAAATCAAGTGTCCTATAGGGGAGCTCCAATCAAACTCACAGCTGACCTTTCAGAGGAAACACTACAGGCCAGAAGAGAATGGAATGACGTATTCCAGATCCTAAAAGAGAAAAATTTTCAGCCCAGAATAACTTACCCTGCAAAGCTCTCCTTTGTCTTTGAAAATGAAATAAAATTCTTCCAAAGCAAAGAAAAATTTCAAGATTTTGCCTCATCTAAACCTGCCTTACAAATGATATTCAAGGATGTTCCCATGAAAGAAAAAAGAAATAACAACCACCAGAAACAAAGGCAAATGTGGAGAACATCCCACTAAAAGGCTAACAAACGACTCAATTATAGAACAACACATTGCCAAAATGACAGGACCAAACTGCCCCTTATCCATAATAACGCTGAATGTAAACGGCTTAAACTCATCAGTCAAACGCCATAGATTGGGGGACTGGATCAAAAAACAAAACCCTACTATCTGCTGCTTACAGGAGACACATCTCACCAACAAAGATCAGAAAAAATTGAAAGTGAAAGGATGGAAAAATATATTCCAAGCAAATGGTAAGGAAAGACGAGCAGGTGTAGCCATTCTTATATCAGATGACATGGACTTTGACGTAAAGAGCGTCAAAAGAGATGAAGAAGGATACCACATAATGATCAAAGGATGCCTTCAGCAAGAAGAGATCAGCATACTAAATGTTTACGCTCCAAATGCCAAAGCATCTAGCTACATGAAACAAATATTAACGGACTTAAAGGGAGAAATAAACTCCAATACGATCATAGTGGGAGACCTGAATACCCCATTAACACAAATGGACAGATCAAAAAGCCAGAAACTCAGCAAAGAAACAATAGAACTCACCCAAACTCTAGAGCAAATGGATTTAGTTGACATCTATCGAACCTTTCATCCTACAGACAGAGAATACACATTTTTTTCATCAGTGCATGGAACTTTCTCCAGAATTGATCATGTTATAGGCCATAAAACAAGCCTCAGCAAATTTAAAAAAGTTGAAATCATACCATGCATCTTCGCAGACCACCAAGGAGTGAAGCTTGAGACCAAGCAGTCGAAACACCAAGGAAGAATTACAAACATGTGGAGACTGAATAATATGTTACTAAATGAGCAATGGGTTAGAGAGGAAATCAGAGGAGAAATTAAAAAATTGCTTGAAACAAATGAAGGCATCGACACAACTTATCAAAACTTATGGGACACAATCAAGGCAGTGCTGAGGGGAAAGTTCATTTCAATCAGTGCTTATGTCAAGAAACTAGAAAAGCACCAAGTAAATCAGCTAACCTTACAACTGAAAGAACTAGAAACTCAACAACAAAGGAGTCCCAAGATTAGTAGGAAAAACGAAATTGTCAAAATACGGGAGGAAATAAACCAAATAGAGACCAAGAGGACTATACATAAGATCAATCAATCAAAAAGCTGGTTCTTTGAGAAAATCAACAAAATAGACTCTCCACTAGCTCAACTAATCAAAAAAAGGAGGGAGAAAATATGCATCAATAGTATCAGAGATGAGAAAGGAGATATAACAACAGATACCTCAGAAATACAAAGAATCATCAGGACCTATTACAAGCAACTATATGCAAACAAATCAGAAAACCTAGAGGAGATGGATAGATTCTTGAACACATACAATCCAGCAAAATTGAATCAAGAAGCAATTAACACTCTAAACAGTCCAATAACATGCACTGAGATTGAATCAGTAATTAAAGCCCTCCCAACCAAGAAAAGTCCTGGACCAGATGGCTTCACAGCTGAATTCTACCAAACATTTCAAGAGGAACTTACCCCAATCTTACACAAGCTTTTTCAAGCAATAGAAAAAGAGGCAATCCTCCCAAGCTCTTTCTATGAAGCTAATATCACCTTAATACCAAAGCCAGAGAGAGAAACAACAGAAAAAGAGAACTACAGACCAATATCCTTGATGAACATAGATGCAAAGATCCTTAATAAAATACTAGCCAATAGGATCCAACAACACATCAGGCAGATCATTCACCCGGACCAGGTGGGATTCATCCCAGGCATGCAGGGATGGTTCAACATTCGCAAAACAATAAATGTGATACACCACATCAATAAATTGAAAAATAAAAACCATATGATCCTCTCTATAGATGCAGAGAAGGCATTTGATAAAATCCAACACCACTTCATGTTAAAAACCCTAAGCAAGATAGGCATAGAAGGAACATTCTACAACATAATCGAAGCAATTTACGAAAAACCCAATGCCAGCATCATACTAAATGGGGAAAGATTGGAAGCTTTTCCGCTAAATTCTGGAACTAGACAGGGATGTCCACTGTCACCGCTACTCTTCAATATAGTTTTGGAAGTCCTAGCCAGAGCTATTAGGCAAGACAAAGCAATTAAAGGTATAGAAATTGGAAATGAAGAATTGAAATTATCACTATTCACAGATGACATGATTCTCTACATAGGGGAGCCAAAAGACTCAGTCAAGAGACTGTTGGAACTCATAAGAGACTTTGGCAGAGTGGCAGGATACAAAATTAATGAACACAAATCGATGGCGCTAGTGTACGCAAATAATTCCACGGCTGAGCAGGAAATTGTAAGTACTGTCCCCTTTAAAATAGAGGAGAGGAATCTTAAATACCTAGGAATTAAGCTAACTAAAGATGTGAAAGACCTCTATGATGAAAACTATAAATCATTTAGGAAGGAAATAGAAGCAGACCTTGAAAAATGGAGAACATTACCATGTTCTTGGATTGGCAGGATCAACATTATCAAAATGACCATATTACCAAAAGCAATATACAGATTCAATGCAATCCCAATCAAAATCCCAACAACATTCTTCTCGGAAATAGAAAAGATGATACAAAAGTTCATTTGGAATCACAAAAGACCACGAATAGCTAAAGCTATCCTGAAAAATAGAAATCAAACTGGAGGACTCACAATTCCAGACCTCAAGACATACTACAGAGCAGTGGTTATCAAAACAGTCTGGTACTGGTACAGAAACAGAGAAGAAGACCAGTGGAACAGAATAGAAACACCAGAAGGAAACCCACACATGTATACTCACCTAATCTTTGACAAGAAAACGGAAAACAATCCAAGTAAAATACCTGGTTTATTCAACAAATGCTGTTGGGACAACTGGATAGCAGCTTGCAGAATAAAGAAGCAAGACCCACACCTGTCGCATTATACAAAAATCAGCTCTAACTGGCTCAAGGACCTAAATTTACACGCAGAAACCATCAAACTATTAAAGGAAAATATAGGAAACACACTCCAAGATATTGGAACAGGGAAAGACTTCTTAGAAAAGACACCCAAAGCAAAAGCAATTAAATCCAAAATGAACAAATGGGACTACATCAAACTAAAAAGCTTCTGTACAGCAAAGGAAACAATTAATAAAGTGAAGAAGCAACCAACAGAATGGGAGAAAATTTTTGCAAACTACACAAGTGATAGGGGACTAATATCCAAGATCTACAAAGAGCTTCAGAAACCCAGGGACAGCAAAAACAACAACCCTGTAACAAAATGGGCAAAAGAAATGAACAGACATTTCTCAGAAGAACAGGTTCAAATGGCTAACAGGCATATGAAAAGATGCTCAGGCTCCCTAGCCATCAGAGAGATACAAATGAAAACCACGTTGAGGTACCACCTAACTCCAGTGAGGCTGGCCTACATTCAGAACTCGAATAACAACACCTGCTGGCGTGGATGTGGGGAGAAAGGTACCCTCCTTCACTGCTGGTGGGAGTGTAGGCTAGTACAACCACTATGGAAATTAGTATGGAGAGTGCTGGGAAAATTGCAAATAAACCTGTCATATGACCCAGCTATCCCGCTCCTAGGAATATACCCAAAAGGAGTGAAATCTGCCTGTGAGAAGGGGATCTGTACTTCTATATTTATAGCAGCACAATCTACAATAGCAAAGACATGGAAGCAAACCAGATGTGCGTCCAAGGAAGAGTGGTTAAAGAAACTGTGGTATATCTACTCCATGGAATATTATGCAGCTATTAAGAAAAACAAAATTATTCTATTTACAACCAGGTGGTCCCAACTAGAAACCATTATGCTGAGTGAAATGAGTCAATCACAAAAGAACAAATACCATATATTCTCTCTCATATAAGGAAGCCAACATGGAAAGGGTAACTCCAACAGTCCAATCTATGCTGTTTTTTTGATGTTTTTACTTCAGTTTGGTTGCTTCCAAATAATCTCTATTCTCTAGTAGAATTCATCATGTGCTTATGAAGTATATGATGGCACCATTTTTCCCGAGAGACTTCTGTGTTTCCTTTTTGTCATGCATGTGTTGGCTATTCAGTGGTGTTACCTTTTTTCAGGGTGATATACTTTGTTGTCGATGTTGTTGGTGTTGTTGTTGATGTGGTTGTTATGAATTGATGTCAATCTGAAACAGTAATATTATTTCAACCCCAAACAACCTGTATCTCATGCAATAAGATATTGTGGAGTAATCAAGGAATCAATAATCGATATGAGTAGACTGCTTCTGATCTACCTCAAAGAATTGTAAAATTGCAAGGCTCTAAACAAGATGGAAGAATCCACCATGGGGGGGGGAGCAGGTTTTGGGGAGGGGAGGGGGGAATCCCAGTGCCTGTAAAACTGTGTCTCATGATGCAATGTAATAAAATAATAATAATAATAAAAAAAAGACTTTTCAGATCCACATGATACTACTTGGAAAAGTATAAATATTAACAATAAATAATGCAAGTACACTTAATTGCAGAATATGTAAGGCACCAGAGAGAAACACTGCACTTTACTCTTAAGCTGCATTCCTATTCAGAGTCTGTACCAATGTCTAAACAGCAGTTAAAGAACTTTTACATCATTTACTTAAAGTAAATACTTAACAGACATAAAATTCTGTCCATTTTTAATAATAACAAAAGTTCTTCCTAAGTCAAAATGAATATTATTTACAAGCTACACATAACTACATCTAGCCAGGTAACCACTGGTTGTAGGAGTGCACAAAATTTCTGAACAATTGCCTCAAAGCAAAAGAGCTAAATATTCAGACATAACCAAAACTGAAATGATCAATCTTAATATACTATAATACAGCAAGGTTTGCTATTAATTTTATGACACTGAAGATACAGTTCTTACATGGGAAGTCAGTACAGAGTGATCCTAGTGAATTTAACAAATTAGCACTCTTATGTGTAACGTCAATGATCACCTGAGGCTCTTGACACTCAATGTTTAGGCTGTGGAAGTCTTTTGGATCCACAACACCCCTA
>NW_024466533.1:0-1004 GCF_017591425.1 Ochotona curzoniae | reverse complement strand
ATACATAACTTTGCAAATCTTAAGCAATGAACATCTACTGAGAGGCAGAAAACACAAGGATCATCTCAATATGAAAATACTTGCTAAGATAAGAGCTAGTACAGTTCTTAGTAACACAGTGAAGAAGATTTTCAGGACAGAAGGGGCTAGAAAGAGGGGCTTTCATGTCTCACAACAGTCCAGGTCTAGCAACTGTTGTAGGTGTTCTGTGTCTCAGAGAGGAGCAGGAAAACCCAGGCTCCACAGGTGGGAATGGGTGTAAAACCCACTTCGCAGGTCTTCAGAACCAAAATGTTAGATTTACTGACCACTCATGTAAAACACATCAGTTTAGCACAAAAATATCTGTATTAAGCAAAGAGAATTCCATTTGTGGGTGTTTCCCAGAGTAGCAGTGGAACAAGCAGGAGAGGAGGAGACGAAAGTGGGAAAGACAAGGTGGGTAGTGAAGACAAAGGTTTCATAGCCCTTCACCTATCATCAAGGAGTGCAGGAAAGCACATCCAAGGACACCCTGGGGCAAGAGTGAACTCTGCATTAGAGGCCCTCCATCTACTCTTTCCTGAAGTCTCTTATATACAGTATCCCACAGACCTCTCATTTCCCAGTTATCGTGTTGGATGTATTCCAACATGGAATGTGGTGGTATGAAGAGGACAGAGCCTGGTGATGGAGAAGAAATATCAAAGCTTAGACAACTAAATTTAAAAGGCAGCTCACAGAAGCCAAAACTTGCAGGTATTTTACTGATAAAACAGACAATTACACACCTACTCTTTAAAACAAATCTGCAGTTTCTTTATTTAAAAAATATTATTTTTACTGGTAAGGCAGATTTGCAGAGGGAAGAAGGGGCAGGGAGAGACCTGTGGGAGCACTGGAAGAGGCTCTGGCTCAGCTACGGACACAGTGGTTACTTGCGGAGTGAATCAACAGACAGAAGATCTTCCTCTCTTTCTCTCCTCCTCTCTGTATATCAGATCTTCCCATAAATTAAAATAAAT